>NW_024736744.1:2072688-2330188 GCF_018991925.1 Homarus americanus
TTACTGGTATAAGAGAAATTCCTCCTCATATCATACTTACTCCATAAAAATTATTTTTTGGAGGCATGTTTAACTTACAATTCCATTAAACCAGTACAACATTCTTTACATATTAGTGTCACTTCCAGACCCACCCATTAACACCTGAAGTACCTTTTCTAAAGATGCCTGGATACAACACCCAAGCAACCTCATATACCTCAGATACCTTCCAGATTTTGAATACTGTAATATTTAAGTTTAACTCAAACTTATTCCCCCCCCAAAAAAAATGGTGTTGGGGACAAAATTATATTTGACCCACTTCAAAATTAGTTTCATTAGGTTGTCAGTTAATAAAATGATGGATAAAAGAGGCACTGATGAATATATATATATATATATATATATATATATATATATATATATATATATATATATATATATATATATATATATATATATATATATATATATATATACTGGTTATTTTTTCAGGTAATGGCAACTTTTACATGTCATTGTTTTTTATACATCTTTTTAATTATTTGTTTTATGTATATTTTTTCTTTTCTAACTGGTATGTTTTAAATTCTAATTGTATGTTATGACTGCAGCTGTAATTAATGATAACAGTATACCCTCTGTACCATGAAGAATATAAACCTACATGTCATATTAACTGTGTCAGCAGTAGTGAACCCAAGTAATATTCTTGCCTATTATTGTCTGCTTAATGTTCACTTTTTTGTCTGACTGTAATTAATGTCTGCTGTATGAGCAAAAATGTTATCTCTCTGATGTAAAAAAATTAAATTTGCGACTTTAAATTTTCACATGAAGGGTCCGTGTGATGCAGTGTCCTTGGCAGAATTTACTGGACAGAAAAGTCTCCCAACACCTGTGCTGCCCTTTTGTCCATAGGTTAGTATTTATATTGAGTAATAAAGTTGCCTCATTTTGATGCACCATTTAAAACATTAAATGATGACAGGGCCACAGTTGGTAATAATAAACCATGTGAAAAAGGGAAGAAATTAAATGAGAAAAGTGAAGAGATGAGATTAAATGTAATTAAATTTTTGCAGCCAGGATGACAGTTTGCCAGTCCCTGTAGAGTGTAGATCATCTTCTGACTGGATGTTTCCACAAAAGGTGTAAATCAGTTACAGGTGGAAGTTATCCCTCTGTAGTAATACAGTGTACTCCAGTAGTAGGACTCCAGTGGTAGGACTACAGTCTTAGTACTCCAATGGTAGAACTACAGTCGTAGTACTCCAGTAGTAGGACTCCAGTGGTAGGACTACAGTCATAGTACTCCAGTAGTAGGACTCCAGTGGTAGGACTACAGTCATAGTACTCCAGTAGTAGGACTCCAGTGGTAGGACTACAGTCATAGTACTCCAGTTGTAGGACTCCAGTGGTAGGACTACAGTCTTAGTACTCCAGTAGTAGGACTCCAGTGGTAGGACTACAGTCATAGTACTCCAGTTGTAGGACTCCAGTGGTAGGACTACAGTCTTAGTACTCCAGTTGTAGGACTCCAGTGGTAGGACTACAGTCATAGTACTCCAGTAGTAGTACTCCAGTGTAGGAGGTGTAGGACTACAGTTCAGTCATAGTAGGACTCCAGTGGTGTACTCCAGTAGTGGTGGTGGTGGACCACAGTCTTAGTAGTAGTAGGACTCCAGTGGCACTACAGTCTTAGTATCCAGTGTAGGACTCCAGTGGTAGGACTACAGTCTAGTACTCCAGTTGTAGGACTCCAGTGGTAGGACCAGTCTTAGTACTCCAGTTGTAGGACTCAGTGGTAGGACTAGTACTTGTAGGACTCCAGTGGTAGGACTACAGTCATAGTACTCCAGTATTAGGACTCCAGTGGTAGGACTACAGTCTTAGTACTAGACTTACAGTCTTAGTACTCCAGTTGTAGGACTCCAGTGGTAGGACTACAGTCTTAGTACTCCAGTTGTAGGACTCCAGTGGTAGGACTACAGTCATAGTACTCCAGTTGTAGGACTCCAGTGGTAGGACTACAGTCTTAGTACTCCAGTTGTAGGACTCCAGTGGTAGGACTACAGTCTTAGTACTCCAGTTGTAGGACTCCAGTGGTAGGACTACAGTCTTAGTACTCCAGTTGTAGGACTCCAGTGGTAGGACTACAGTCTTAGTACTCCAGTTGTAGGACTCCAGTGGTAGGACTACAGTCATAGTACTCCAGTAGTAGGACTCCAGTGGTAGGACTACAGTCTTAGTACTCCAGTATTAGGACTCCAGTGGTAGGACTCCAGTCATAGTACTCCAGTTGTAGGACTCCAGTGGTAGGACTACAGTCATAGTACTCCAGTTGTAGGACTCCAGTGGTGGGACTACAGTCATAATACTCCAGTTGTAGGACTCCAGTGGTAGGACTGCAGTCTTAGTACTCCAGTAGTAGGACTCCAGTGGTAGGACTAGTCATAGTACTCCAGTTGTAGGACTCCAGTGGTAGGACTACAGTCTTAGTACTCCAGTTGTAGTGCTCCAGTGGTAGGACTACAGTCTTAGTACTCCAGTTGTAGGACTCCAGTGGTAGGACTGCAGTCTTAGTACTCCAGTAGTAGGACTCCAGTGGTAGGACTAGTCATAGTACTCCAGTTGTAGGACTCCAGTGGTAGGACTACAGTCTTAGTACTCCAGTTGTAGTGCTCCAGTGGTAGGGTTTTTTGTAGTGCTCCTGTGGTAACGTTTACTTTTGTAGTGCTCCTGTTGTAGGGTTATTTTTGTAGGGCTCCTGTGGTAAGGTTACCTTTGTAGTGCTACCATTGTAGGGTTTCCTTTGGTAACTAGAACCAAATGAGTGCGAGTCCTCAAAAGTATAATTATTGACTAATAAGTTTAATTTTACTGAAGAAATAGAGTTTTCTGACCACTTATTCTGAAGTAGATTGTGTAAATATATGAAATTGTTTATTTTATTGAGAACACTTGTGATAATTTTCCTTTGTGTAAGCCATTGTGAGCCCAGAGTATATTATTGTATACCGGTAAGTAACTTGGCCCTACAGTGTTTCTATTGTAAAATCATGTTGTTGCTAAATTTTCATTGGTAGTTGGTATATATTCTTTATGACGTAGTTGTAAAAATCTAGGTAATGAAAATCTAAGGTCTGTCGCATAAGATTTCTTGTGTAAAACCTTGATATTTTCCTCATTGTCTGTTCTCTAGGTGTTATTACCAACTTTGATCATTCCAATCTTTATAATTGTAGAATAGTCAATGAATGACTGTGTGTGAAGTATTTGTCATAATGTGTGTATGAAAGTCATGGCAGCAGAAATGTACAGTACACTATATGGAGTCATTGTATGGCAACATAAATGTGTTTGCAGTCATTGTATGGCAACATGTAAGCGTACAATATTGTGATTTTTCTACTCAGTGTATTGTACTAGTTGCTTAATTAATATATGTAGAGGCTATATACATTAGAATAATCTTTAAGAATTTACGGGAATTCATCAGCTTAATATTTGTGATGAGCAAGTTATGACCCACTAACAGGACTGATAAAATATAAGTCCTTCCTATTGTGTAAATAAAAAGATAGACATTTTATTAGAGTGCTACCAGGGTATGTAACTGCGACTCGCATCACCACTAATGACCCTTGGTTTGTCAAACTATCAAATAACATATACTAGTTTAATATATATCTTTTATTGTGCTTGCATATTTTGCACATTAAAATTTATTAATAACTTGGTGTCCAGTTGACCTACTGAGAGTTTCACTATGCAAGTTTTATCAACAAGCACATTACTGATGCCATATTACAAAAGCTCTCCTTGCCATGAATATAATTTTTATTTATTTATTTATTTATTCAATTTATCAAGGACTGTACTGTATATCCAAATTACAGTAATATGTAAACTTATTATTTATTATATGTGGCACACAAAGTATTCTTTTAAAGATGATGTATCCTTATATTTATTAATGGTATTATACTAGATATTTGTAATTCCCAATATTTCTATAAAAGTCAATTTTAGTAAGGAAATGTATACCTGTGTTTAAATAGCATCCAAGATGTCCAATTACAGTGTAGTACAGGAATACTTATTTTGTTGTCAATTAGTATTTTAATTTGTGCCAAACATGTAGACAGAAACAGCATTAATCAGTGTTTGAATACTGTATGCAAAAACTTTTGCCTTACATCATCTATGTTAGGGATTTTTCCCTTATTTCTTAAGAAATGCACTACAGGGGAATGTTTACCATTCAACATATTATTCTCAAGTACAGAATAGCTTTTTCTGTCATGTTGTCTCTTGTAATTTATATGAATATTTTCGTATGCAGCCTAAACTTACTTGCAATTGTAATAAGTTGTAAATAGAATTGTCTTGACTAAGTTGTTCCATTTGAAATAAAAATTTTCATGTGTACTGTAGTTGATATTATTATTTATTATTTTTACAATTTGCTGTCTTTAAATTATTACATTCCAAAACATTCCAATTTGTTTTGAATAAATCAAATACCTGTATTCACTTCATTAGTCACACACACAGCAAACAAAAGTATCAGCAAATTCTTTTTCACAAAGTCCATAAGTGATAGAGTTTGCTACTACTGTACCAGTAGTTACTAATACTTGCCATAAATCAGTGTTTATAACCATTAAAAACCTAATCACAGTAATGTTAATTTCTTTATGCAAATGAAGCTTATGGGGCATAGCACAAGCAATAATGATTAATTTTGTAATGTCTTGTAACTGACTTAGTCATTCATCACTAGACACTAGGAATGTCTTGTGTATTTAGCTGCCATATCAAAGATACATATCTTTACTTAGAATTTCCTCCTTCCATAATTGCCATTGTTATTATTGTGTACTCATTTTGTATATTTTATATTAACTAACTGTTAAATTTATGTTTGAAACACAATAATAAAGACATTAATGTAATACCTGTACTGCATTTTTAGCCTTGAAACCTTTTTGAAGCATAGAGATGGATTTGTTTATAGTACAATAGTGTACTGTATCTCAGTCAGTTTATATCTACATTCTTGTTACTGTTGTCTCTCTGGAGAATAGAGTGAAGCAACTGGGGCTGAATCATGTGTAACCGCGTAATGAGCGACTGTGGGATAATGAGACCCTTGCACGTAGAACTCGATTGTTCTTTATTCGGTCAAAACCAGCAGAGTACAAATTACATATGTTACGTATGAGATAATTAATTCACTCGTACGTTACTTCACTATTATCGACTACATATACTATATTTGAGTAGAGTGGGGTGTTAAACCATATGAAAACTTACGTGTTTCGGGTCTAATGTAGGACCTATTATCTCCCTGACTTGATAGCTCACTGGACGGCGAGAGACTAGTCGAGCAAGTCAGCCCGAGGTGAGGGCCATCTGTTTCACATTTAACACCACAGCAAAGCTCGTTGTCAACACTCTCTCTCTCTCTTGCTCTCTCTCCCTTCTAGTTTATCCTACTGTGGCGGTAACACTCCCCCTGTTGAGTTTGCTCGAAACCCATTGTCTGCTGGGAGTCTCACTCTCCAACTCCCTCCAATAGGCAGAGCTTTATCACTGGACGTATTAACACTGAGTCCTTCGCCTTCACTTTGGCACGCCGCACCAGGCTGTCATCACCCGGTACTGCATCCAATACCCTTCCTAGCATCCATTGGCTCCTTGGGAGAGGATGTCCAGATATGATGACAATGTCCCCGTTCAGTGTTTCGTATGTAGTGAAGGGTGACTGCTGTCTGTCCAGAACACTGATCTGTCGATCTGCAACTCTAGTTCTTCTCTCAGTTGTTTGTCTGCTTTGGCCGCTAACACTGTCGCACATAGCTCGAGCCGAGGTATGGTTTGCTGTTTCAGAGGAGCAAGCTTGGCTCTGCCACACACAAAAGGAGGTAGAGTGGGCTCCGTCTCCACTTGTGATCCTGAGGTAGGATACAGCCCCATATGCTTGCTGGGAAGCGTCGCAGAAGTGGTGCAGTTGTACCCTAGTTATTGGATTTGCACATTTAGGCTGGTAAACGTTTTGAACACTATCTCTCCCGTGTGTATGCACGGATGTTAGTGACACAGAGTCCACTCTTTCCTGACATGTGGTCCTCGCAGCAGGCGGTGTGCCTGTCCGTAATGAATGATGACACTCCCGCGCAACCATACGAACAATTTTCGCACCGAGACCAGTCCTTTCTGACACTGGACCCACCTACAGAGGCACCACTCTTCTCTACGTACACATACGAGTGCTATGCACGTACGAGTGCTATGCACACACTCAACCCACAACCCCCTTTTCGCTGGGGTTAACTATTATTATATTATAGGCATCAAACTTTAGTCGATGATTCACAAATTCACACAAAGGCGTCCTCGCTCTCTTGCTGCATAGCTGCGGGGTGTGTTGGGTGCTGGAGGGAAGAGCCCCGCTGAAGGTCCGTCGACGGTCGAGTCACTCGCCAGTTCTCAGTAGACTGTATCGGCAGACTGTAGGACCCACATTTTGACTTGATAGCTCACTGGATGGCTAGAGACTAGTCGAGCTAGTCAGCCCGAGCCGAGGGCCATCTGTTTTACATTTAACACCTCAGCAAAGCTTGTTGTCAACACTCCCTCTGTCTCTCTCCTGTCTCCCTTTCTCTCTCTCTCTCTCCCTTCTAGTTTATTTGGCGGTAACGTCATGTTTACAGGATTTTCAATGGACTGTGCCCAGAGTATCTTACAACAAACTTTACAAGGATAAGGGATATAAACCGGCAGGGAAGTAGAGGGAGTGAACATAATTTTATGGTACCTGGTGTGCGCCGTCAAGAAAAAAATACTTTCTTCTTTACTGCTATAACAGACTGGAGCAAGATACCAGACCACATCAAAACCAGTTCCGGTATTAACCCTTAAACCCCTGGTTACGTTCCTGAACTTTCGCCCCGAGGCAACCCCGGGTGATATTCCTGAACATTCTTAATCTTCTTGGCGTGTTTTGAATGTCCAGGCAGGAGAAAATACTTTGTACAGTATATTTCTGTAATTGGCAACTCACTTCTCCACATCCCAAGTACTGTACAAGCAAAGGCATTTGTTGTTCATCAATAGTTGCCTTGCTTGATTTGAGTGGCATTGATATAGTATTGGGTAACAAAGACAATGATGGAGAGGAAACAGAACCCAGATGATGTCGAATTTGCTGAGGTAGTGAGGACAGTGTTAGGCCTACAGACTGGCACTCCCTACCCTACCCACCCTGCCAGCCACTATGAACCACGGTGCAAAGATATGGATTCTGTAGTACATTCAAATAACACACTTTGCCAAGATGAGCAAGAATCTTTAGTTTGCCATTAAAGAGGAGCGTTTTCTATTATCTATTATCTGTAGGATTGGATGCTATGATGGTGTAGGGTTCGTGATATTATGTTGTCTAGCACTTAGGATGGGATTGATGGAAACTCTAGGTGGTTGTTTTCTTATATAAAATATATTATATGAAAGACATTCTGGTGCTGGAGATGCCGTGCAGTGAGAAGCTTGTGGTGAGAGACATGATCGGTGAGTAGCATGCTTGAGGTATCAGTGCAGGAGCTTCGTTAGAGGAGATGTTGCGTGTTGCTGTCCTCGATGTTGAATGAGGGCTGGACAGCGAGGAGCTTGCTTGGAGGAGGTGTTGCATGTTCAGGAACGTAGGCCAGAATGAATCTCAGTGGAGAGAATTCGAGCTTATATACACAGCAGCCAGAAGTAAACCCGTGGGAACTCACCGGTTTCTTGACTCCGTTGCTAGGCTAGACGTAGGTGGCGATTCCACCCCCCGTGTGCTGCTAGATACGGTAGTAGCTGGTGACCCCCCGGCCGCTCGTTTGGTTGCTAGGATACTGTCGCATTGGAATGCGGATGTAGTTTGTAGGGGAGAGATCCACTACAATGGAACCTATTCACTTTATTTTACTTTATATGTTAAATGCCTTCCCGTGATTTTATTTTGTTGGACGCTTGTACACTACCTGTATGAGTAAACAAGTTTGTATTTATGCTTAGAACTTTTGGATGCTGCTTCTGGCAGTTAATTCTGTGTGCAATAAACAAGAAAACCTACACCATGGACGTATAAGTCATCCAGGGTACCTGATTCTCTACCAGAACGTCGGCAATGAGAATGGGATCATAATGCAGAGCTGTATGAGTCGTGACAAGTGACATTAATCATTGTTGGCAGGTATGTGATGTGGCTTGGGTCATACATAACAAATTGGCGACGGCGGCACGTCGGAGACTCACAGCAGAGAAGTTCAAGAGGCTGACAATACATCATGCCACTGAAAGTGCCACCACCTCCAGCTTTCTCGGTTGCTGAGGAAGTTTCTCAATTACTCCAAGATGGGAGGTTTGGAGGAGAGCCTTCTTGTACTACTTGGAGGCAACAGGGAAATTAGAAGATGGCCAGCAGAGAGCACTTCTACTTAATGCAGCAGGTATGGAGGTCCAGTAGTGGGGCAGCTAAATGCCATTTTTCAAGAGAATCATGCGCAGCAAAGTGGCGCTTTATTCCACAACTAACACAAAACATAATAGAACATATTCACATAAATATGGGGAACCTAGTTTATATCTAACACGCTGCTCTGCCTGGCTCACTCACAGCCTCCGCCTCCACTCTTCCTCCTGGCTCACCTGCAACCCCTGCCACCCCTGCTCCACCTGGCGTACCTTCAACCTCCACAATGACTGTTACTGCCTTCTGGAAAAATTATAACATTCGACAGGCAGTCAATTTCTTTGTAAAAGCCTGGGGGAAATACTAAAAAAGGAACTGTAGGTATGCCTGGTCGGCACTCCTGCCACAACTCAAGTCTGCCGAGATGATGAACCAAGTTAATGAACCAAGTGTTGGAAACCGTCCACAGTATCCCAGCCCCAGGATTTCAAGAAGTGACTCGGGAAGATTTGGAAAAACCGATGCAAGAAGGTAACACAAATGACGTCGAGGATCTCCTGCAGGATGAAGAAGGTGGTGAGAGTGGTGATGCAGCGAGTGATGCAGGGGAGACCGAGCAGAGGAAAGTGACGACACAGAAGCTGTCACTTTTATTGGGTGTTTTTACCAGCCTTCAAGAGATGATCCAAGACATTGAGAGTGAATCAGGTGAAAGGGAGCAAGTGATTGGATTTGTAGAATCTATTTCAAGAAAATACCAGAAGCAGTACAACGAGCGAGTGAATGCCCGACAGCAGTCATTCATCACTCACTTTTTTTCACAATGCCGGCCAGCCGAGGAAGACCAACAGAGAGAGGTTGAAGTTGATAAAGACATTGATGACATTGGGGAAATGCCTGAAGATTTTGACTTTGCGGGGTTTGATGAAGTGTTAGCGGAAGTGGATGAACCGGGTGCGAGAGGCCAGCATGTGGACGGGGACGGAGACAGGGATGTGGGCGGAGGTTCGACGCAGTAGCCTCCATGCCCCAGCCTCGGAACAATCATCACACCAAGCACCTCAAAAACTCCCCCAAGCTACGGGTAAGTGTTATATTACTGTACTAAAATTCTTTATTCTGATGATTGAATAACAAATCTTTTTATTTGAGCTCACAAAAAGTGTTAGGCAGGGCTTCAAAGGGGAAAAAATGGGTGAAATTCTTGGGGTGGCAGCACCAATAAACCCTTTTTACATGTATTTTAATGTCACACAAATAACATTTTTGTTAATAACGATGTTTTTCAGGCACCTGTTAGACGTTATTGGCGAGAGTTTATATATATATATATATATATATATATATATATATATATATATATATATATATATATATATATATATATATATATATATATATATATATATATATATATATATATATATATATATATATATATATATATATATATATATATATATATATATATATATATATATATATATATATATATATATATATATATATATATATATATATATATATATATATATATATATATATATATATATATATATATTGTGTTGTCAAAGTAAAAGAAACAGCTAAAACCCTGCAATTGTGTGTAAATACTGTTGAAAGTCATATAGTACCTCCCTGTTTTGTAGCTGCCTACTGTATACTTATAAGACTAACAATTAAAACATATATTATTTTAGGATTTATTATGGTTTATAATGTACAAGGCCCTATACAGTACAGGTTGACAATCCCTTATCCGAAATCCTTGGAACCAGATGCATTTCGGTTTTTGGAATCTTCGGTTCAGAATTCCCCCCCCACCCCACAGGGATCAGCCCACCGGGGCACAGGTCACTGACCCACATTGGGGCCTGGGGGCTATTATTATTATTAATATTATTATTATTATAATAATAATAATAATAATAATAATAATAATAATAATAATAATAATAATAACAACAATAATAATAATAATTCATAGGTCTAGGTCGTGTTTCTCACTTTTGATCTTTTTTCATTCTTGTATTTCTTTTTTATTATTATTATTATTATTTTATTATTACAGTATTATTGTTATTATTATCATTGTTATCATTCTTATTTTATTTTTGTGAATTTTTTATTAAAATTTTTATTTACTAAGAATAATTATTATTATTACTGTATTATCATTATTATTATAATTATTATTACCTGTACCAATATTATTATATTATTATTACTAGCCACTACTAGGCTGTTAATGATTGAAGTGACATGCTTTTAGACATTCAATACAAAAAAAAAAAAAAAAAAAAAAAAAACTGCTCCAAAATTTTTTTCGGTTTTCGGAATTTTGGATAAAGGGTTGTCAACCTGTACTTACACAATGAAGACGAGCAAATTTGAACAGTGTCATGATAAAAATTTAAATTTTTTCAGCATATACCAAATCTAACTCACTTCATATTATTGAAAAGAAAGAACAATTCTTAAATAATTTATTAATTCTGCTATACACAAATAAACATTAATATTCAAGGTGTCACAGTACACTTATTTCAGTTATTCAATTGAATCAATAACTTCACACAAAAATGCCCAATAACTTATCTTTTGATTTTAAATATTGTGTTCAATTAATAAACACTTCCTTGATATGGATGTGGACTTAAACAGTTGAGTCAACCAGTAAACCCATCACTAAACTGTTACAGCTTGTGACTGTTACATGAACAGGGATAGATACCTCTACTGGAAGACCTACAATACATATGATTATCAAAATCAGCTTATATCTTAATGAAACGAAGCTGCATAACAAATTTCATTTTGATGTGCAAATTCTTTTTTAACTTGATAAATGAAATGAAATTTCATAAACAGATACTGTATGTGGTGGGCTATTTGCCTCCTTGCCAAAGTCTGTGGTTGAGAGATGTAAACAAAAGAATAATTATCAAATCTCGAGTGAAATCTGAGGCGAGATCAAATATATACAGAATATATACTGTATTAGAAATGCTGCCTTACTAAGAAACAAACAGGTGAATACTAATAAAAAAAAAATATCAAAAAGCATTACACTCTTAATACATAGAATATACCACATTGTTTAATCTTTTATACCTAAATTTTACCTAATGTACAGCCAAGGTCAAAAGTAATCATCCACTTCACTATCTAATCCGCACCTGGCCGGGTCCTTTCTGCATGTTAAGTCCCGTGGGGTGGAGAGGGAAAATGGTTGACTTAGGGGAGGGCCATTTGTTGGAGGGGTGGGGAGGGATATTGGAGGATGGTATAAGATGCAAATTATTCATCAGAAAGGAAGGGCATTGAAGAAAGCAGGGAAATTCGTCAAAAAAGGAAGGGAAGAATAGATGTAATTTTTTCACTATATTATCTTAAGTTACATGCTTGAAAGAGAAATAGACGAGGACCCTTATTTGATGATTATTATAATGTGTCATCCATTTCCTTATTTATATTTTTTCAGGTTGTTATTCAGGTTTTAAACAACAGTAATAAGAAATTTATAATAACGTTGATATGAGGAGGAATATTGATTACAAGGGTGGAAATCAATTTTTTTAAATATCTAACAACACAGGTCACACAGAATCTCAATAGCCAGTCCAATGTCCTCCTCACCTGTCAATCTTTGTCTACCTGGCCTAAAATAATATAATTTATATGAATTAAGAATTTCAAACATGTTTTGTTAACATTATGCACCCAAAATTAGTCATTTTTATACAGTAAGTCCTTGTATAACGTCGGTCCATTTAATGTTGTTTAGGTACTACTTCAATAATCTTTAGATACCTAAAAATTTGTTTAACGTCCCGATGACTCGGTACAAAATTGTTTTGCGTCATCACGGACTACTTTTTACGGCGCAATCAACAACGGAGGAGGAGCAAACAGCAGCGGAGGAACTCCAGTCAGAGCAGTAGGAGTAGGAGGCAGCCGCGGAGTCTCAGTGACTCGCCACCCTCCTCCTTTCCCGCCCTCCTCCACTCCCACCATACTCCTCTCCTCCCGCCATCCACCTCCTCTGCTTCACTACCCACCACACACTCGCTCTACCACCTCCGCCCATCGGTGAGTACCAATACAAACTTAGTAGTTGTATATGTTTGCATTATTTTCTATAGAAATGGCAATGATTTTCTGTATTTGTCATGTATTTCATGGGGCAAAGGGAGGCTCAAGATTGTAACTTCAGTATTTTATCTATTTCTTATGGGGAAAATTGATCCGCTTAACTTGTTTCATATAACGTTGTGTTTTTAGGAACATAACCCCGACGTTAAGTGAGGACTTACAGTATATCAAATGACAGCAAGCTGTAAAAATATACTCAAGTTTCCAGACCCCTCCCAGAGGGTTAACCAAGTTCTCACAGTCTGCCTGGTGACCTCAACCTCCCTTGCAGTTTCTGACACGTTGTAGCCAGCCGCATGCAAAACAATAATTTCCCTGTAACTAGTCAGTCAATATTCTTTAGCGTCCATCTTGGAATGGGTGTGGTCAAACAAACATACGAGTATTACAGGGTGGACAAGTCACAATCTATCCAACAATTCATTCTTAATTTTTTAGTGATTTTTTTTTCAAGAACAGTAGTGGCGAGAGGTGGAAGTGATCAAGTATAACAGCCTAGTTTAGTGTTACTGGTGGTGAGCAAGCCACACCCCCTTCTCTCTTATGTTGTCATATCAGAGGTTTTTCCTTGCAGAAGTCAGATGTCTTGTCAACACTAATGACACATTACCTGCAAAAACCTCACGTGCATTCTTCCCCAGAATGTCAAATAAAGGCATAGATAACTAAGGGAAATTTAAGTCCAAATGACACCTCCCCTTCACCACCCATCCGAAATGGTGAAGGGGAGGTGTTATTTGGACTTAACTCTGGTTGGCTGGTTGGGCTTTAGGCCTATCAGCTGCCAGGGTCATTAAAACCGTCAACATCAAGCTACAGCCACCAGCCTTAACATCTTCTTCAGGTGTTAAGGATAACAAGACCACATAAACTCTCACTACGTCTGTGGCAGTTGACTTATGCCCTCCTACCTTACCCGGATCCATCAACTCTAGCTCTCCCCCACCCTCTTGTGACCTGTCGTGTAGAAAGGCCTTGAGCTCGCAGGTATGGTAGTGGTAGGGGTGGATGATTACTTTTGACTGCAACTGTACACCTCTTCATGTATTTATGACCAAAATCATTTTTCACCAACAACGGCCACTGATCAAGGAATTTAACATGTATCAGTAGTTAAGATTTGCTTACATAATGCCCTGGTACATCGCTCTTGGTCAGTTTTTAGTCAGTAAAGTTTGCAGCCTGATTGGCAGTTTATTGAGTTGAGGCAACACAGCTCATTTGATGTGCAGCTTAGAACATGAGTCCTTTTGTTACCTAAAATTTATAGCCAGTTTAATCATAAAATATTTGTTAAAAATCCTGTACATGAAGCCAAATTGTTTGTCCAAGAGTAAAAATAATCTCAACCAACAGCTAATATAAACTAAGTTGAACAAGTAACATAAATTTTGTCATCTGCATAAATAATCCTATTCGTTTCAGTCAACTTATGGTTACTACCAACTGGAGTAAATCCATGGTTGTCATAAGTTTTCATCATCCTTAAATTGCCATCAGCTTAAGTCAACCAGCATTTCATTAGCCAAGATACATTTGTGGTTGTTACCAGCTTTAGTCAGTCACTAATTGTCAGTTTAGTTTAACAAGAATAGTTATGTTTGGCAACATGATAGCACTTATCAATAAGGCCACTTAGTGTTTTTAGCAAGTCTAGTCATGCCTAATTTTAAGTCATCTATATTTTCACGATATTTCTTAGCTAATTCATTCAATTAAACAATTAAAATTCACCAAAACAGTTACAGTCACCTTAGAGCACTCAATAATTGTAGTCGACACAAGGGTTTTCCTCATCCTGCACAGCAAGGTCACTGCAAGCACAAGTGCGACCCCCCCGACCATTAGGGAGACACAAGTGGGTTGTAGGACATCCTCCATGACTAACTGCACACACATTGGACACTGTTGAAATGCTGAACAGTTAGCAAGGTATGCATCACTTGTGAGACACACAGCTACATATCTCAAGGTTTATGAATCTCTTCACTGTTTTACCATTAGTGTACAGTACAGGTACCTCATTTCCTCCCATCAAGTAATACAGTAGAATCCCAGTTATCAGGTATCCTGGTAACTGGCAGATTCAACTAACCAGCACCAAAATTAAATAAAAATACAAATAAAAATTCTTCCAAAGCCAGCTAGAATCATAAGTTTGAATATCACAAGCAATGGGGATGAGCTGCCATATTTACGGTTATGATAAACAATAAAATTAATACATAGTGTATCATAAAATGCGAGGGTCATTCAATAAGTAATGAGACTTTTTGATGTAGACAGTAAAAGGGGGGGGGGGGCAAGTGCAGCGATCATGCTAAAACATGTTTAGCCATGCATAAGCTACATCTTCATCTATTTGATAAGTCAGTTCATTCAATTAGTCTCAATTAAGTGTTGCATTAATGATGAGCGCCCTGCTTGATTGTTGTACTTTGAATGAACAACTATATCTGTTTTTTGTTTTTTTTAAATTTGGAAGGGATAAAACCAAGCGACATTCATCGCAGAATGTCACTTAAATATGAAAGCATATGCACAAGTCGAGCGAGCATTTACAAGTGGTTTGAACAATTCAAGAATAGTCGAACAAGCATTGTAGATGACGACCTGTTGAAGTTTCAACACTCACATTGCACCAGAACATTGAGCAGAAAATTTGGGAAACCGACACATTACAATTGAACAACTTATTACAGATTTCAATGCCAGTGTGGTACAGTATACAATATACACAGCTTTATGTAAAAAGCATTTTTTGAATAATGAAAAGGTGAGGTAAGAAATCCAAAATTGGTTACAGTCACCCAAAAAATTTTCACCACAGGAATAAGAAAACTAGTAGAAAGATGGGACAAGTGCATAGCTGTAGAGAGAGATTATGTGGAAAAAATAGTCATGTGACCATTAATAATAAATCATTGCTTCTGCAGTTATATTCATTTGACTTGTTACTTATTGAATGACCCTCGTATAATATCACATACGATATTTTATGTATAAAAAAAAAAAGCCACTTCCAAACTCAACCATCCTCTGAGCAACACCACACAGTTCAAACAGGCAGTCAATCAGCTGATTCACAGACGTGCCATGTTGTACTGTGTATACGCTACACAGCTATAGCCCACCTCCTTCACACACACATTCACTTCCTACAAATACACACCATGCTTTTATTATTTTATAGTTTGTCACATTAGAGTATTGTAATTTTTTCCACAACTTTTATAGTTTCATTACATGTACAGTAAACCCCCGATATAATAGACTAATTGGAAGGAAGGCCGGTCTGTTAAAGCCGAAAGTCCATTACAGTATATCCGAATTCAGAATAATACTGGACTCAGTCCGTTAGACATCAACAAAGCCCGAAGTGACCATAATCAATTTACCACACTTAAGGAGCGGTTCACTTGCATGGGTTAAGTCCTAAGTACGGCTGGGATACCCCCCTCCGCCCCGGGAGAAAATATTGATATAATGAGCTTCATACATAACTACAGGTATATGCAAGGATTGTGTATCATCACCACTATCATTCTAATCCTGCTTATTAAGTGGCTAATTATAATACCTTTCAGGCATATACACTGTCCCTCTCCTGGTTTGATGACTGTTTCGTTCCCGATGTGAAGAAATTCTGTGAGCAACAGTATGTGCCATTCAAGATTTTGTTGCTGCTGGACAACGCACCAGGACACTCACCCCTACTGTTATATCGTCACCCCAACGTAAAAGTGGTCTTCCTTCCTCCCAACACTACGTCTATATTACAGCCCATGGACCAAAAGTTAATCTGTAATGTAAAAGCTGCATTCTCTACGAAAAAATTCAAGCTCCTGAACGACTACACCAACACCAGGGAAGAGTTGCGTAACCTGAGTGACACCACCACCGATAGCAAGAGCGAAGACGACGAGGATCAACAGTTGACAGAGCAACAAGTACTTTTAAAACAATTCTGGAGAATATTCAACATCAAGAAAGCTGTGGACTTCTTGGTGGAGGCATGGGATCAGCTGTCTGTAGCAACTGTTCATCACGCATGGAGACATGTGTTGCAAGGCATTCCGGCCGTTAGGCAGAGTCAATCTGTGACTGGTGAGGTTCAGACTGTTGCAGTAGCAGTGGACCTTGCCAGAGAAGCTGCGCAGAGTGTTAAAGCTGCAGGCTTCTCCGAGACCACCAACGACGACATCCTGGAGGTGATAAGGGATCCTGATGTGACTACCGACGAGATGGTAGATGATGATGACGTCAGTGAAGAGGCAGGTGGTGCGTCATCCCAAGAAGAACACCGCTTATCCCATAGTAATGTTAGGGGTGCCATCGAGTGTATCGAGAAAGCCAAGCTCCTCCTTTCCGACGACCCTGACGCTAACAGGTATGAAATCTTCACTACCCAGCTGTTGCAGACTATGGAGCCCTACTTCAAGGTTTATCACGACAACATAAACACCAGCCATCAGCAAAGCATAACAGAGTTCTTCGCCCGCAACCCACCACAGCCAGCCCAAGCCAGTGATAGTGAGAGAGGTAGAGACAGTGATGATGACTTTGAGGGATTTGTCAGGGAGGCCCTGACAAGTGTGGATGACAGTGATGGTGACTCACCTGAGGGCCAGTAGCCTGCCCTCTGCCTCGGAACCAGCCTCCATCCCCGTATGCCGACCCATCTCTTCTACTAACGTAAGTGTTAAACCTAACTTTTAGTTTTCCTAACCTAACCTTTATTTTTCCTAACCTAACCTCTTCTATATAAATTGTGTGTGCATACCATCATAAAGTTAAGATAATATTTTTACTACAACATAGTTGTGTGTCGTCAAAAAGTGGAGTTTGGGGGTCGGCCTGGTCTCTATTTCAATTAATCCCATATGTTATGTTGTTCACTTTACGCGTTTCTCACTTTCCGCGGTACCCTGTGGGTTGAATTAACCGCGTAAAGTGTGGGTTGACTGTACACTGAACAGTACTGTATTTTGTTTATATTTAATGTTTTGTTAATTCTATTAAGGATTGGGATATATCGCGAGATAGGGTCCAACGATGTTCACTTTATACTAAATTGTGATATATAATTACATGTAATCAATGGGGAAAATAGGGTTAGGTTCTGGAGGCCAATAAAAGTGACTAAACTTGACATAAAATTGCGTAGTCTATAGTTAGCAGAATATAAATTGCATTGCTGAAATCCTTGCAAGACAGCGAATAATTTGAATATAAACATCATATATTTTGCACAAGATATAAAAATTAATCACCTGTATTACATTACAGTAGTGATTTATGAGTTCTATTGTATATGTACGTATATACAGTAATACCTCGCTTTACGTGGTTCTGGTTTACGCGGTACCCTGCCAGAACCGTAATTCCCACTTTACGCGGTGCATCTACTCATATACACGGGTGAAGTATAATTTTTTTATTTAGCTCATAAAATTCATACAAATTACCCGGCCAGAATATAATTTACATTGCTGGAATTCTTACAATATGATGATCATTTTGAATGTAAACATCATGGATTTTGCATTAGACATACAAATTTTAGATCTAATGTAATAATTTGGTTTACACAAAGCAAGTATTTCATCTTTTGTGCAAAATATATGAAGTTTACATTCATAATATTCCCTGACCTGCAAGGAATCCAGAAATGTCAATTATATTATCCTAACTTTAGTCTGAGGTATTATTTATTACTAAACGTTAAAATCTAGTGTTTCACCCAATCATTTCTCAGAGAGGTAGGGACCAGTGAGCTGGGAAGAGGGGGGGGGATTTGAGTCCATAATTTGAATGGACATTAGCCTGCCGACTGTATTTCTCTTAAATATTAATTGTGTGAGCATACCATCATAAAATTTAGATGTTATTTTTACTACAACATAGGTATTTTGTCGGAAAAAGTGGAGTTTGGGGGTCGGGCCAGTCTCTATTGGAATTAATCCCATATGTTCTGTTGTTCACTTTACGAGGTTTTCACTTTCCGCGGTACCCTGTGGGTTCAATTGACCGCGTAAATCGGGGTACTACTGTACTCATATACACGGGTGAAGTATAATTTTTTTATTTAGCTCATAAAATTCATACAAATTATCCGGCCAGAATATAATTTACATTGCTGGAATTCTTACAATTTGATGATCATTTTGAATATAAACATCATATATTTTGCATTAGACATACAAATTTTAGATCTAATGCAAGTATTTTGTTTACTCAGAGCAAATATGTTATCTTTTGTGCAAAATATATGACGTGTATATTCAAAATATTTCTGATCTTGCAAGGAATCCAGCAATGTCAATTATATTATTCTAACTTTAGTCTGAGGTATTATTTATTACTAAAAAGGTAAATATTCTGGTTTCTCCCACACAATTCTCTGGTAGGGAGGGTTGGTGGGGGGTGGGGGGGAGGGAGGGACCGACTGACCATCTGGCGAGGTTGGAAGAGGGGGGGAGGCAAGGTGGGGTACTTCGATTGACAGATAGTGTCGTGAAGAATATATATTTTTTTTTATTAACTGAAGATATTTGTTTTAGCTCATAAAATTCATACAAATTACCCAGCCAGAATATAATTTACATTGCTGGAATTCTTACAATTTGATGATCATTTTGAATATAAACATCATAGATTTTGCATTAGACATACAAATTTTAGATCTACTCCAAGTATTTTGTTTACTCTGAGTGAATATGTTATCTTTTGTGCAAAATATATGACATTTATATTCAAAATATTCCTGGTCTTACAAGGAATCCAGCAATGTCAATTATATTATCCTAACTTTAGTTTGAGGTATTATTTATTACTATACCTTAAAATCTAGTGGTTTTCCCCCAAACATTTCTCAGAGAGGGAAGAGGGGGAGGGATTTGAGTCTATTATTTGAATGGACATTAACTTGGCGACTGTATTTCTCTATTTCTCTTAAGTATTAATTGTGTGCATGTACCATCATAAAATTAAGATGTTATTTTTACTAGAACATAGGTATTGTGTCGGAAAAAGTGGAGTTTGGGGGTCAGCCGGTCTCTATTTCATTTAATCCCATATGTTATGTTGTTCACTTTACGCGTTTCTCGCTTTACGCGGGCCTCCGTGGGTTCAATTGACCGCGTAAAGTGAGGGTTCATTGTATAGCGATTTAAGGGCGATTTAGGAGTGTTTCTGATTTTACACGAGGTCCCAGAAACATAACCCTATTGTAAGTTGCGAGTCTACTGTATATATAAAAAATCGTTATATAAAGTCATGATATATCCCGACCTACTGTACCGGTATACAGTACTTTTTAATTAATTTTAACCCTCTCAGCCCCGGAGCCTGAGAGATATACTGTACGTGCATGAAAACTTACGTTCAGCCTCGGAGGTTTTTGCAAAATAATCTTTGATTTTTTCTTTTTTTTTTCTTTTAGGGCTCATTTCACTGCCATGAATTTGTTTTAATAATTTTCATGGGATCTCTTCTAATGTAAACTTGTCTGAAAAATTGCATGAAACCATATAAAATTAAAAATTCTTGAAATTTAAGCCACTTTTTTTTAGTACAAGTTGAAAAAAGTGGGAAAATGTTTAGTAACATCTCGATTTTCATTCACATTTTCCTTGTATTATGGTGTTAATTGATATGTATTACATACCAAAATAAAGAAGAAAGCATGTAGAATATTGTGGTAAAAGGAAAAATAATACAACACAAAAACTCATGGAACTATTAAAGGGCCAACCTCTCGCTCTAATGGCCAGAGCCACACTGGCTGCCAAGCACACGATGACCAAGACCGTCTTAGGGAAGAGGATAAAGCCCATACAAAGAAAATGACGTCTGCCAAATGGCTTCCAAAGTTCAGTCAGTTTCACTGAATAGTTTTTGAGTTATTTGAAAATATAGCCCATGGGACGCCACATTGGCATCGTGAGGCTGAGAGGGTTAAGGGAATTCTGTGAGTTGGAACCAATAACCCAATATCCCATTGAAATAATAGATTCACTTAACGAGTGACTCTGTGGAACCAATCGTGCTCGTTACTGGAGGGACCACTGTATTAAGCAGATTTATTCGAATACGGTACTGAAATTTTGTTTAAACTCTATTTGTGTTTTTATTAAATGTGACAATGAACAGACTGTAAAAGTAACTTATTGTCATTCCACTTGCCTATGATAGTCAAACAGCTATGAACAACAAGATGTGAAAAAAACAATAATTTTTTTGTGGGTCCAATTTGTATAAATTATTTTATATAATTGGAAGCTGTCACAAGATTTTCTTCTTCAGTAAATAACAGAACAATTATTTCACCCCCCCCCCACAAAAAAAAATCCTTAAGCAAGCCTAAACAACTAGAAACAGTAAGGAATCACTGACCTGGTGGACATGTGGGGGGAACTGCAACAATGCCATACAATTTGCCAGATCCTCCCGGAGGAGGTGCTCTAATAGATGACTCTAGGCCAGAGTACCGATTCACACTATGGATCTTTGAGCTATTGAAAAAATAAAATAAAAATATTATTTTTACATTAGAGAGTAAAATGGTGAAACTTATGTGTAGATTCTGGAATGGAAGAGGATATAAATTGTGCATTAGGTGTTAAAAAAAAAAGAGTATAATTTTCATTTAACAAAAGGGAAGAATTTGTTTCTGCCATTTCCTGACTTGGAAATGTATTGGAGTCAGTCACTAGAAAAACAATGTGGGAAATACCGAATATGCCAGGAACACTGTGTACAGAAGAATAAATGTCAATTTGCATATTAGTCAGGGGGTTGAATTTGGTTTGAAAAATCTTAGATACAGTGAGTTCTGCTATAACGCGTGTTTTGATAACGCGAATTTGCTCTAACGCGATTTATGAATTCGGAACAATATTTGTATAACGCGATCGCTTGTTTGCTATAACGCGATTTTTGCTTACTATTTCTCCAATTTTGTGGTATTAACTGTGAATATGGTAAAGAAGAATATCTCCAAAAAGCATTCTGATGATAGAATTCCCGGTGATTATCGTAAAAGAAAGGATATAACACTTGAAGAGAAGCTTGATGTTATCAACCTCAAAATCACCCTTCTCCCCCATCAAGTTACATTCATATTTTTTCAAGGTAAAGTGTTAAATTTACTGTATGATTTCATTATTAGATATGAATGTAACATTTATTTAGACTGTGCTATCCTTTGTGTTAGGCTAACTACTAAATTTTTTCGATTTCGAGTAATCTGCACCTAACCCTATTTTCTCCATAAGCCCTGTTATTTCTATTACGCGATTTTCTATAACACGATATTTTACAAGAACACAATTATCGCGTTATAGCAGAACTACCTGTATGCCAATGACCTTCCCATAAGTCAGCTAGAAAATTGGTCTGAAACGTGACAATGAAACTTGGGTAAAATAATTAATAAAACATAAAATTTTTAAGTAAAATGCAGTTAAGCTAACAAGATGCAATTTCTAATCACATGGGTATCATATATGCCAGAATATGTTGGACAATAGAGAGTAAAAATATTGTTTAGTGATGATTATGGTAATTACGAGTCACATTGGTTATCATTGGTGGTCACACACTTTAGACCACTGGTAAAAGGTAAAACCATCTAAGAAGACTAGAACTAAAACAAAGAGTATATCACATCCAGGACCCAATACAGGTTGGGTATACCTTATCCGAAACACTCTAAAATCCAAAAGCTTTTTCGAGTGCAAGACCCTAGGAAGGTTCCCCAGTGATGCGCAGGTACCACTGTGCACCAGACACTTATAAGAGTCAAATGGCATCTTTGGCAACAAACGTCAGTTTGTTTTGCACAGTCGCCACAGGCAGACATTCGTGCATTACTCACCATGATTACTGTAATATTTTTTTATGTTGTTTATGCTGTGCTTTGAGGTGTGAATCTATTCAATTTAATTATATTTATGGTAGAGAATACTCTGAATATGATATACAGGGGGTCCCTGACTTACGAATGCCTGCCGATACGAACGAGGTTAAACTTGAAATTTACAGTACCGTATTTTATTTACCCGATGACTTATTTCTTCCTTTAATTTACTGTATTTTGACATTCTATTTTTTCTTTTGTCTTATATTATGTGATTTTTCGATGTATATAAGGACTTAGGTTATGATATAATGGGATTTTAAACATTGTTCTGTAAGTACGGTATGCGCATAGCACGTTTCCAACTTGCCTTACAAATCCAACTTAAGAATTATCCTCAGGAAAGGAACCCGTTCGTAATCCGGGTACCTCCTGTACATCATAATTTAACTCGGTTAAGTATGTACGGTATGTGAAATGAATAAAGGTACAACACAGGCTGTTTAGCACCTGAGAGTCAGAAGTCATGGCAATGCCAAACATGGTAGTGATATTTTACCTTTCTGATTCTTCAGTGTACATCTTATGTGTTTCATACACAAAATTATTAAAAACATTTCATAAAACTACCTGCAGGCAATATTCATCCATAAGCTGAAAATGAAATACCTGTATAGTGATATCCCTGTTAGCCGGAACAATTGGTGCAGAGCACTTCCGGGGATGGGAGATTTCCGGTTAACCACACGACTTTCTCAAACCCGGAAAAATTCCTTATCCCCGGAACCTTTTCCGGTTATTGGAAAAAGTTTCCGAGTGTCTAAACTAGACCTCTTGCACAGACAGACACTAGCCCACTTCCCCAGAATGTTTCTGGGTGCTGGGAAGGTTTTCCTTTGGTCTAAACTACCGGAGTTCATAAACGCAGTTCTAATTAAGTTAGAAACTCCATTTCTATACCATAATAATCCAGAATAGTTAATCTAAAAGACTGGTGAATAAATATAAGTGAAAATTAAATATCTATATGATATGGGCGTGCATGAAGCTGTGTGTTACAGCAAAGACTGGTATTTTCCACTCCCGTGGAGCTGTGGGGGATTAGTAGGTCTCGTGTACCTGACCTGACCTGACGCAATGTCAGGTGGAGGTAGGGTGGGGGATTAGTGGTCTCATACTACTGACCTTCTGATGGAATGTCAGGTCACCCTTTCTTGGCTGGGTGATTGGTGGGTCTCATGACCTGAAGATGTCTTGAATAAACACGAAAGCTAAAGTATTTTTAGAGCGATTGTGATAAGTATAAGTATAAATGAGCAAAGTTGTATCCCTTCAACATTATGTTACATAACATTTTAAAATATGGAGTGAGGAAACAGAAAGGTGTGGGTAATTAGAGAGATGGCGTGGAAATGAGTGTTGCCAAGCGTTCCTCAACAGCTACCACACAGTCACACACAACTTTGTCACACAATAAGACCCTCACTCATTATGTTTGCTGTCTTAATTCTTTTGTTAGGGGCGTGTGAGTGGTGCTGGAGTGTGTGTGTGTGTGTGTGTGTGTGTGTGTGTGTGTGTGTGTGTGTGTGTGTGTGTGTGTGTGTGTGGGTGGGGTGGTTGTTGGAGGGTGTGTGTGTGGGTGGTTGTTGGAGGGTGTGTGTGTGGGTGGTTGTTGGAGGGTGTGTGTGTGGGTGGTTGTTGGAGGGTGTGTGTGTGGGTGGTTGTTGGAGGGTGTGTGTGTGGGTGGTTGTTGGAGGGTGTGTGTGTGATGTAGGGGTATAAATCAATTACGTGCATAGGCTTAGGCCCCGTCCCCGATGGGTGAGCTACCACATTACACAGGTATACTGGATATAGGTATTCCCAAATCCAAAAATCTTCCCAATCTCAGACATTTCAGCCCCAAGCATTTCGGATAAGGGATACCAAACCTGTACCAGTTTTGTTTAAAACAAGATTTCAATACATATTCCAGCATTAATAAAGGGGCACATTAACACTCTTGGGATTTTCATACACAAAATTTCATATGATCAAAATTAGTGCTTTAGGGTTTTCATATGCAAATTTGCATATGAAATAAAATAATTCAAATAAAATAATTTTGTTTGTGTAAGAACACTCAACACACATGACACACATCAGCGTGATCTGGCAACTATGTAGACTGCACTCCAAGGTTACCACACCACGACCCAAGATTATAACCTTGACCCACATTTCCAACGCACTTTCTTTCGGCTTGTGCCGATTTCTCGTGCATCACAGTGATTTAATTTATTCATAACAGTGTTGTGAGAGTTTTGAACCATGCCTCGTGTTGCTGGCGAGGGTGAGGGGTGGGAAAATATTGTGATAGTGTAATGCCTTCTGATGCCTCTCTCAGTGTCCCTGACTCCTCAACAAGCAGTCCTAGTGCTGACTCAATATGGACAGTACAATTATCTTTTGCATCCAGAAGAAAAAAATTAATAACCTTTACTCGGCCTGGGCGTGCTCAACATAATGCAAAATATAACAATTGTCACAACTTTTCTTCTATAACTATTTTTTCCTAAGCATGTATGCTTTATAATGGAATAATGTTAATATTGCAATCACATTAAATAACGAAAGTATAAAGTGATGTATAAACATTTTCATTATGTGTTAAATTTTTTTTGCTTTACTCCAACTTACATGTAGAAATAATTATTTTATTATGATTACTTTAATAAAACTGTTGTAGATAATTTATTTACATTGCTACTACAAAAAATCCCACCTTTTTATCTCAAATAGCAAATTGCCATAACTCATTACATACAATTATCTCTCATGAATGCAGTCAAGTGTGATGAGGTGAGTAACAGACCAGACCCCGAGTGTCTTGTGGGAGAGTGCCTACCCAGACCCAAAAGTGTTAAAAAAGAAATAAAATTAAAACAAACTTCTGTTAACTACATTTCCTTCTAGTAGAGTAAATCATCATCAAAACTGATATTAAGTGAAATAAATTCTTCAACTTACTACCTCAAAGCAAAGCACTTATTAGTGTGAGACAGGATGAGGCTGGATGGGTTCTATTGAGAGTATGACTATAATAGGAAAGTGCAGTGTTATCATGGTTGTTTATCATGGATTGGATGAGGCAGTAATAGTGGGGAAACTAAATGATGGAGACAATGGAAGTTTGAGTTAACAGGGAAATGGTGAGGTAAGCCAGCTGTTGTTTGTAGAGGACAAGTTTTGGTACTTAATTTTGAAAAAAAAAATGCATATTTCAAAAAATAAATTTAGATATGCCTGTAGTAAAGGCAAGTTAATGAATATGAACAAAATTATATTGATAAACCTAACCAGAAAATGGAGATTTGGAAAAATTAATTCATTATAAAAGGAGAAAGTGTATACAGTAATATATTTGGTGTGTCAGGTAACTGGAAGTGGATAAGTTGGCAAAAACTGTGGTGAAACAGAAGATGAGAGTGATGGAGTATACAGCAGAGGAAAGAGTTAGGTAGGTGGATTACTTAAAGGTATACAATAATAGATAAGTATTCATAAAGGAAACCACCCTGATCATTTGGTGAATTATGAGGGACAAATAAAAGTGTATAATTAGGTCAATAACAGGAAGCATCTTCCAAAGACATCACAATAACATACTCATTCCAGTCAGTGTAGAAGAACTCTTCACCTAGACGAGCAAGGCCAAATGGATATTGAGCGCCTTGCATCACCACCCGTCGCCCACCACCGTTTATCCCAATACACTCTGAGGAATGCAAAGTCAAGGATGAATCTAAAAGCAACACATAGGATGGAGAGAGAGAAAGAGTTAAAAATTTAATATAACTGTATGTGTAGCAATACAGTGGTCCCTCGGTTAACGAACGCCTCGGTTAACAAAATTTCGGTTAACGAATTACCTTCCATAAGAATCTTCAATTCGGTTAACGAAAACAAATTTGATTAACGAAATCCTTACAAATATCACATTTTGTTTTGAACATCAGCTGATAAACTGAGGAGGTACTCAGCCAATTCTGTGATCTCTTCTATGTTTACATTCAAACTAATCACTATCTTATAAGAATTCGAGCAATGCAAATTAAATTCACCCCGGTCACTTCTATTAAATTTTATAAGCAAAAAACAAACTCAATCTAAAGGACATAAATTAACAATTAAATACTTCACACCACAGGCGGCAACTGTCAAACATGTCACTGTCACCCCTCCCTCCCTCCCCCCCCCTCCCCCACCTTCCTGAGAAACGTTTGGAGAAAAAGACTAGGTTTACAGGTTGAAAAATAAATAATACCTCAGAGTCAAGTTAGGATAATATAATTTGCATTGCTGAAATCCTTGCAAGACAGGGAATAATTTGAATATAAACTTCATATATTTTGCACAAAAGATAAAATTTTTGCCCTCCCTAATAAAATTCTTAAATTAGATCTAAAATTTGTATGTCTAATGCAAATTCTAGCTTGTTTATATTCAAATTAATCACTATCTTATAAGAATTCCAGCAATATAAATTATATTCTGGCTTTACTTTGTATAAACTTTTCTGTGAGCTGGAACCAATTACCCAATATCCCATTGAAACAATGGTTTCAGTTAACGAACGACCTTCTGGAACGAATTGTGTTCGTTAACCGAGGGACCACTGTAATGAATAAGCAGGAGTCAAATTGGAAAGAAAAAGACTCCCATAGTTCGTCAACCAACCAATCTTGTGTGTCCCAGCATCAGCCCAGCAGAGAGTTTCTGTGTCATATTCCACTACCAAGGAGTTTGGCAGTCCAATATCTTGGTCAACAAGCACTCGTCGATTTGATCCATCCAGTCCCGACACCTCAATCTTTGGACCTCCGCGATTCCAGTCACTCCAAAACAAGAGTCTGTAAATTAATAAATTCACAAAATGCTGAGCAACTGAGATCAATATATTCTTACAGGTCCAGACTCAGACTCGGGGGGTGGGGGGGGGGTAGTTTAGGTTACAGTCCAGCTCTGAGGACTGTAATAATGCAGAAACAATACAGTAGTACCCCGATTTACGCGGTCAATTGAACCCACAGGGTACCGCAGAAAGTGAAATCCGCGTAAAGTGAACAACAGAACATATGGGATTAATTCCAATTGAGACTGGCCCGACCCCCAAACTCCACTTTTTGACGACACACAACTATGTTGTAGTAAAAATATTATCTTAACTTTATGATGGTATGCACACACACTTAATATAGAAGAGGTTAGGTTAGGAAAAATAAAGGTTAAATTAGGAAAAATAAAGGTTAGGTTAGGAAAACTAAAGGTTGGGTGTAACACTTACATTAGTAGAAGAGATGGGTCGGCATACGGGGATGGAGGCTGGTTCCGAGGCAGAGGGCAGGTGAATCACCATCACTATCCGTTATAGTTGTCAGGGCCTCCCTGACAAATCCCTCAAAGTCACCTTCACCTTCACAGTCACTATCACTGGCTCTGGCTGGCTGTGGTGGGTTGCGGGCGAAGAACTCGGTAATGCTTTTTTGACGGCTAGTGTTGATGTTGTCTTGATACACCTTGATGTACGGCTCCATAGCCTGCACCAGCCGGGTATGGAAGACTTCATAGCGGTCATCGTCAGGGTCGTTGGAAAGGAAGAGCTGTAATTTTTCTGCACACTCGATGGCACCCTTAATATTACTATGCGTTATTTTGTGTTCTTCTGGGATTGACGCACCACCTTCCTCTTCACTGACGTTATCATCTTCCAACATCTCGTCGGCAGTCATTTCAGGATCTCTGATCACCTCCAGGATGTCTTCATTGGTGGTCTCGGAGAAGCCTTCAGCTGTGATACTGTGCGCAGCTTCTCTTGCAAGGTCCAGTGCCACTGTCACAGACTGAACCTCACCAGTCACAGGTTGACTCCGCCTCTCACCTGGTATGCCATGCAACACGTGCCTCCATGCGTGACGAATCATAGCTATAAACAGCTGATCCCATGCCTCCACCAAGAAGTCTACAGCTTGTTTGATGTTAAATTTCTTCCAAAACTGTTTGACGAGAACTTCTTGAGTCACCACCTCTTGTTCCTTGTCCTCGTCGCTTTTACTCTCGCTGTCGGTGTCACCCAGCTTACGCAACTCATCCTTGGTGTTGGTACAGTCGTTCAGGAGCTTGAATTTCTTTGCCGAGTATGCAGCTTTAACATTGCAGATCAACTTCTGGTCCATGGGCTGGATTAATGACGTAGTGTTGGGAGGAAGGAAGACCACTTTTACGTTGGGGTGACGATCCATAAGTAGAGGCGAGTGTCCAGGTGCGTTGTCAAGGAGCAACAAAATCTTGAATGGAACATTTTTTTGCTCGCAGAATTTCTTCACGTCGGGAATGAAACAGGCGTGCGGCTTGCGGGCTGTGTGAATCACCGATAACTTTGGTTTACAGGTACCGGAGGCATTGGTGGTAAAGAGGACGGTGATGCGCTCCTTCTGCAACTTCCGACCCCGAACCTTGCTGGCAGACTGGACAACAAAGGTCTTGGAAGGCAGCTTTTTCCAAAATAGGCCGGATTCGTCCATGTTGAACACCTAGTCGTCAGTGTACTGCCCTTCCTCCATAACCTCACGTAAGAACGGAGGAAAATCTCTTGCCGCCACACGGTCAGCACTCGCTTCTTCACCACCAATGTTGATGTTGGTGATATTGTTCCTCTTCTTAAACCTATGCAGCCAACCAGAGGAAGCATTGAAGGGTTTGGGCTCTGCAATTCACATCTTACGTGACACTGCTGCGTACAGTTCACGTGCGCACTCTTGAACGGATCGCGTGTCCACCGCCATGTTGCGTCGCGCCTGACGAATCAAGTAACTCCCCAGCAAATTTTCCACCTCTAGCAGCACCTTGTTCTGGCAATACTTGATCATTGAAGCACCTGCAGACTTTGTGATTCTCATGTGCTCTTTGATCTTGGCTGCATCCTTCTTAATAGTACGAATCGTAGATTCGTTGACTCCATGCTTGCGCGCGAGATCAGCTTGACGTGTTCCTTTCTCCAAATCTTGAATTATCTGGTATCTCACTTCGTAGCTTAGGGAACGTCGTATCTTCTTTGGCTTAGGGCGGCTAGGTCCAGGTAAGGAAAGGTTTCTCTCTGGTGGCGGTGGTCCGGCGGAAGCCATTTCACAGAACAATGGATGCACGTATACACGGTGTGGCCTGGAGGGATGAAACTGCCGCGGCTAGATCAAGCGTCGTCTTTCCTCCCTCCCTCCCTCCCCCGGGTGGACACGTCATATTACTTTAAACTAATTACAGCTAGCAGCAGAGGGAGGTAGGGATGCATGGCCAATCACAGTCCGATACGTCATATGACGTCAGTGATAACGCAACAGAGACATGCACTGGGCAACCTTACCGCGCGGCTTGGCCAGGTGGAGGCGTAGGAGGGAGAAGGCGGGAGCTGGCAGGTGGGGCGAATCTAAAATTAGCGTCGAGCCGGACACTCTGCGCGTATATGGGTAGATGAACCGCAGAAAGTGAAAGTTCGGTTCTGGCGAGGCACCGCGTAAATGAGAAAACACGGAAAGTGAAACCGCGTAAAGCGGGGTAATACTGTACACTCTCTTTCCACACAAATACCAAGGCACATTATTTCTCCTCATGGTTACACCTTTGGTATTCTTATGTATAAAACATATTCTGCACACTTCACTATCATTTTCCCTACATGTGTAAACCTCAGAGGTGTTCATATCACAACTTGAATATTTTATCTGTAATAGAGATTAACTTTTCAGTGACATAATTTTACTTACCCTAGACCTGGATGTACAGCAATACCACGGGGATTGATTAGTCCATCCTCTATAACTACACGGTATTTTCTTTCCTTTATGGATGCCACAGATACAACGTCATTTACAGAATCAGTCCAGTACACATTTCCAGACACCCAGTCAACAGCAACATCTTCAGGGGATCCAATGTTATCTGGAAAAAGTATCATGACATGAAATCTCTGTTAAGACAGAAAATATATATGAATAACCTGCATGAGAAACAGACCACTAGTGTACCAAATGTCCAGAAAGTTTGCAATGCTAGATGGCAGGATGACCTTATTCACAGACGTTTGTTGCAGGGAATTATATATATATATATATATATATATATATATATATATATATATATATATATATATATATATATATATATATATATATATATATATATATATATATATATATATATATATATATATATACACACACACAGTGGTCCCTCGGTTAACGAACAGTTCGATTAACGAAATTTAGGTTAACGAATTAGCTCCCATAAGGATTTTCAGTTCGATTAACAAAGAAAACTTCGATTAATGAAATCCTTACGACAGACATGTTTTGTTGTGCGTATCAGCTGATTAGCTAGTCCGCCAATACAGTAATCAGAGCTATGTTTACATTCGTTTCCAGTGGAGTAAATATCAAGAAAGTTGGTCTCCTGAATATTTCTGCATTTTTACATTAAAATTATTGGTCATTCTGAAATTTAGTTAACATATTGATATTATACAGTGCAGAAATTATTATGAAACACGAAGAAGGCATTAAAACCAATGCACTCTGTAAAGAATATGGCATGTCATCATCGACTGCCTCTAAAATCAGCTGTTTGATATGTAAACAAAGCTGCCTGGAATACGACATTCACACCTCAAATTAAGTTCAAATATAGTATTCTATTGTTTTTTATTTATTATTGTACAGTACAATACATGTACTGTATTTAGTTTATATTTAATGTTTTGTTAATTCTATTACCGGTATACAGTACAAGTACTTTGTATGTATACTTTTCTGTGAGTTGGAACCAATTACCCAATATCCCATTGAAATAATAGATTCAGTTAACGAAATTTTCAGTTAACGAACGACTCTGTGGAACTAATTGTGTTCGTTAACAGAGGGACCACTGTATGTATACATAACCACTGGTATTCAATATATACAAGTAAAACAAGTGGTAATAAAACACACAGACATTTCTTATTCCTGTGAAGGTTATTGTTTCTTTTGGAGATGGGATCTGGAATCAAACATATTTTTTTTCATGAGACTAAAATAATTTCAACCAACCAACTGCATCATAGAAGAGAGTAAAACATGACCTCACACTCAGGCCAGTTCATACCATGCTGTATATTTAACATAGATAAGGAATGAAAAGAGATTATACAAAATTGGTTTAACAAATAAGGAGCTACACAGAAATACAAACAAAAACAAAAACAAAATACTGCACCTCCTGTGACTACGGGCTTCCTCTCAAAGCCATCATACTTTGAAGATCGAATGGATGATGACCTGACATCTGTCCAGTAGTAACGGCCAGCCAGGCAGTCAACATCAGCACCTGAATTCAATATTAATTAATATTCACCTGTCTATTTAATCATTTCCCAACCACCCATACAACTGTTCCTATAAAATAATAAGCTCATAAGCAACCTACACACAATTAGTCACAGGTCTAACCATACATCTGACAATGTAAAGTTGCTTCTCTTTTCTCCTATTCATTTACCAGTTGATATTGCAAACCATGGAGAGACAAAACAAACGATTCTCAGGCGTTGCTGTTGTATCATTGTCACCAAAAGGTCCAGCCGCATTGCCTGCCGTACTTGTGTCCAAGAAAAAAAAAGCTCTGGACATTAAACACAAATGACAGTTTAAAAGTGTACAAACAAAATAAAGATTGGAATATGGAATGTGAGGACATTATATGAGGCTAGTAAATATGAAAATGTTTGTAGGGAAATGAAAAGATTGCAGTGAAGTAAGATGGACAGGTTCAAACACAGTAGCATTAGCAGTGAAGATTCTTGTTTCATATATTCATGTGATGAAAAACCATGGTGTGGTTTTGGTATTCTTGTAAACCAGAAATTGAGCAGTAGTGTAGAGGCATTCTAGGCAGTGTGAGATAGAGTTTTATGAGTCAACTTTAATGCTAAACCCAAGTACTGTACTTGGTAATAAGACAGGCTTTTGCAACAAAAAATGATAGTAAAGATGAAGTCTTTGAAAAATTTAATGAAGATTTAAAGAAAGCAAAAGACACCTTAAAGTTTAATGAATGTCTCATTACAATGGGTGATTTTAATGCAAAACTTGGGAAAGGGGATAGTAGCACCAAAAGTAGGACCACATGGGTTGGGTGATAAAATGAGATAGGAGAAATATTAATTGAATTTTGTAAGGAAAACAACACCCTAGACATCTCGATACAGGTGCACCCCGAAAACCAATGGCTAGTAAACTGGAATTTCACATAATTGACGTTTACATATACATAGAGTAAATACCCCACAAGTTTCGTTGAGTACCCCGTTGATCCGACAATTGGGATAGGAGCAGCAGAGCTGTTTTGAATTTGGTAGAGTCCGTAAAAGCAGTTCAAATTAAGTTAGAAACTCCATTTCTTTACTAGAATAGTCCAGAATAGTTTATCTAAATGCTTGGTTAAAGAAATATTGTATAAAAAACTAAAAATCTATTGACATGGGCGTGAATGAAGCTGTGTGCTACATCGAAGACTGGTATTTTTCACTTCCATGGAGCTGTGGGGGATTAGTGGGTCTCATGTAACTGACCTGATCTGATGCAATGTTAGGTGGAGGTAAGGTGGGGGACTAGTGGTCTCATATTACTGACCTGATGCAATGTCAGGTTACCCATTGTTGGGTGGGATTAGTGGGTCTCATGACCTGAAGATGTCTTGCATAAAGACAAAACCTAAATATTTTTGAGGGAGATTGTGAAAAGTATAAGTATAAATGAGCAATAAATAAAATTTTAAAATATGGAGTGAGAAAGCAGAAAGGTGTGGGTGATTAGAGAGATGGAGTGAAAAGGAGTGGTAACATGCACCAGTGTATTACCAAGCACTCCTCAACAGCTGATCTTAAACTCTAGATGCTTGCTGTCCTAATTCCTGTGTTGGGGTGTTGGAGGTAGGGTGGGTGTCTGGGTGGTATTGGAGTGTGTGTGTGCTGTCTGTGCTAAATAATAATAATAATAATAATAATAATAATAATAATAATAATAATAATAATAATAATAATAATAATAATAATAATAATAATAATTAACGGTTTATTGAAAGAGCTTGGCAGCCAGAAGGCTGAAAATATACAGTTACATATTTGGGGAATGGGTTTCGAATTCCAAATAATATACAAGTAACATAAGTGATACAAATAAGATATATAATAACTAGATGGGGAAAAGCTCAAACTACAGTGCATTTCAACATAGTGACAGTGCAAGAAGTAGTATTTACTGGGAGTGAATACACTGGTTTATTACAAGTTATTGATAATTTTTACAATGGTTGGGACTGGGCTGTTCTTATAGCGATCAGTTTGTGCACGTATGGGCTGGATGCGGTTGTGGTGTCGAACAGCAATTCTCGGGCTAGGGATCTCAGGTGGTAGTAGGAGCCGGTGTCGAGGATGGTGTAGAAGCTTACCAAATTTGCAGATGAGGTCGTGGTGATGGTCAGTGAGAGTCGAAAGGGTCAGTGTGTTGAGCGCTTCTTGATATGTGGAGTAGGAAGGGGAGAGAATAATCTTGCATGCCCTCTTTTGCACTTTTTCTAGGTGTTTACGTTGTGTGGCATTTAGGGAGGAAGACCAGGTAGGGGAGGCATAGGTTATGCACATCAACCTCTCCTCTGACGTTGTCCCACTCCCTTCCATTATTTTAGGCACCAACACACTCCAGGTTATAGACTCCTCTAAGCTCCTTGGCATCACTATAGATAACAAATTAAATTGGAAAACACACATCAGTGAAGTTGTCAAATCTTCCAGTTTCCGTCTCCACCTCCTCCGCCGACTCAACATTCATACTTCCCAAGCTCACCTATGCATCCTCTACCTGGTCTCCCCCCCCCCCGAAATGCCACACAATGTAAACACCTAGAAAAAGTGCAAAAGAGGGCATGCAAGATTATTCTCTCCCATTCCTACTCCACATACAAAGAAGCGCTCAACACACTGACCCTCTCGGCTCTCTCTGACCATCACCATGACCTCATCTGCAAATTTGGTGAGAAGCTTCTGCACCATCCTTGACACCGGCTCCTACTACTACCCGAGATCCCTCGTCTGCGAAATGTCGTTCGACGCCACAACCGCATCCAGCCCATATGAGCACGTATTGATCGCTATAAGAAGAGCCCAGTCCCAACCAATGAAAAAATTATCAACAACTTGTAATCAACCAGTGTATTCAATCCTAGTCAATCATACCTTTTTGCACTATCACAATGTTGAAATGCCCTGTAGTATGACCTTCTCCCAACCTAGTTATTATATATCATATTTGTATCACATAGGTTACATGTATATTATTTGTCACTCAAGAGACCCATTCCCCACTAATGCAACTGTATATTTTTAGCCTTCCGGCTGCCATGCTCTTCCAATAAACCGTTAATTGTTATTACCCTCCAAAACACACACACACACACTCCGTCTTTAGCCTTCATAGGGTGAGGATGTTGGTGCTGCCCGTTGTTTCTTGACCATGGAGACAGCTGCCAGCCTGGTTTGTTAGGCCTTCCCTTTCCCCGTCTCCTCCTCCCCATCTGGATTTATCAACATCCTCCCACCAACAGTACAGTGCAAAGATTGACCATCAACCCACAAGTGATATACAAAAGTGGCAATTTCAACCGGAAAGAAAGAAACAACTGTTAGAGCGACAATCAGTACTTAGCGGTCAATGTTGACCTGACCGGACCAGACACACCCTGTCCACCGTAAACTCGCCACCCCCAACACTGGATGAGAAGCAAAGAAAGACTCCTATCTACATCAGGAGAGAAATGAGGACTCCCTACTCCACCCAGGTGAGGAACTATGAGTTCCTAACTTCATCACATGAGGAACAAGAACCTTTTCCAACACCCTGTGTGAGCTGGAGGACCTACCCGACCACGTGGTGCAGCTGTACTGAGGTAGCAGTTTAACACCCAGGTATGACACAACGGCCATCCAGACAGTGGGAGCCAACATCAGGTCACAAGAATGTTTACAAGTCCAGCTCAAACATTACCAGATCTATAGTTAATCTATATGTTGACTCTTTGTTTCTTATATTTTTGTTTTGGAAGCTTTTGTCAATCAAGTGACCCACTCCCTGCTTCCACCATTTGTCACTTATCACCTCTGTTCATTGTATATTTTCAACCTTTGGGCTGCCATGTTATCTTAATAAACCGTTAATTATTATTATTATTATTATTATTATTATTATTATTATTATTATTATTATTATTATTACACACACTCCAACACCACCCATCCACCCACCTTCCAAAACTACCCACACACCCCAACATATCTCTCACACACACACACACACACAAGTACAGTACACTTACGTATTACTATCTTGGTCAATATTCCTTCCAAACAAATGGTAATCAATCTAAAGACTCGGACTATTTTAGAGTAATGGTTGGACCGTGGAGTACCGAACTGTAATAGATTCATTTTTAACAAGAGGAATTCATTACTACTACAGTACTCACCCACAGCTATCATAAAAGGATCAACGTGGATAGGGTGACCTCCTCCAGAACGTATATCAACAGGCATACGAAGGACAGACAGCCCCTGGTTGAGAAGTAGCAGGTTCTTCTCATGATCTGGTGCCTCTGGTCAAGAACAGCAAAAAGACAACAGCATGAGAGTTGATATCATGCTTAATGGACCATAAAAAACTTCACGTGATATTACAGGGAGCTGACACTTCTATACATTATGCAACTAGCCAACTGATATAATTCCGGGGAAGAGAGCCAATTGTTCCTCCTCTTCTAACAAAAAGAAGGATACAGAAGCAGTAGATGGACTTTCTATGGCATAAATATTAAATTAGGGTAGTAAAGATAATTGATTAAGAAATTATATTCAAGGTTCTATTCTTATATTATCAGACTTTGCCAAAAAAAATTAAAAAATTCTGATGTATAACAATCATTTCCTGGTACTATCACTAGATAACACAAGAGGACATCAGAGTTCACCTTGACAATTATATCCATCTCCTGTAAAACCATCTCGACAGCTGCACTTGTAACCAAAGGCTGAGACGTCATCTGGCAGACAAACAGCTTGTGGATGACACACAGAAAGATCGGACTGACAGGATCTTGAAGAATGACAGAAGAATCCATCACCTTGGAAGCCCTTATGAAAAAACCCAGCTCTGATTAATACAAATAAATAATAAAAGTGAAAGGAGAAATATTTTCAAAGGCCTCCTTGAAAGAGATTTTAAAGATTAAATAAAACTACAGTACATACACTTGATACTGTATACAGAAAGAGCTGCTCTTGTTTTCTATAAAGTTAGGTTCACTTCTAAGTTGGCCTGCTTGTTATAATTTTCATATTATAATTCTTTCACAAGTACTACAGCAGAACCTCACTTACACAAAATTAGATTAACCTAAACTGTCCAATAGTAAACACACACACACACACTACTACTACAACAACTACTACTACTACTACTACTACTACTACTACTACTACTACTACTACTACTACTACTACTACTTTGCCGGAATCAAGTATGACGATCATCCAGCTATGATACAATGATATGAGTTATTAGGGATTTCACCTTCATTGGTGAGTTGTGAGGTGACTAAAGAGGCCGATACGGGACTGGCAGACTTGTTCACAGATGTTGCACATGTGGAGGGCTACATCTAGTGTGGGAGGGGCGGCGGCAGCGTCTTTCCGTTTCGGCACTTGTTCTGCCATCCAGGGATGGAGGATAGCTGAGGTGGGTCAGCTCTGGATGCAGAGGGACCTGCTGGGTAGTCAGGACATCCACATCAGTGTTTCGGTTGAGCAGCTAATGGTAGTGCTCTTTCCAGCGCTGAAGGAGGCCTTCATCGTCTTTAATTATGAAGTTACCGTCGAATGAGCGGAGGGGAGCTGCGCAGTGAGTGATTGGTCCATAAAATGTTTTAATGGAATTGAAAAAGTCGTGCCTCTTGTGTTGATTTGCAAGTTTTTGCGTTTCACAAGCTTTTTTTGTAAATCAGTCATTCTTTAGTTTATGATGTTCGCACTGGGCTGCTGCTTTCTTCTTGTGGAAGGTATCAACTTAGGCCCTAGTCTGAGGGTTGTTCTGCCAGTCAGTTAAGCAGCACGTTTATCATCGATAAGTACATTGATTTCCGGGGATCATTTTCATCAAACCAGTCCTGGTGCATTCTTTCGACCTGGCCGAAGGTCTCTCTGCAGGTTTTTGTCATGACAGTGTCAAGAATACTCCATTCGGCACTGGGATCTAGGTTGTTTGTAGTCGGGCTATTTATCAGCCTGTGTTCAAGCTGCTCTCTGAAAGCATATGGTACAGGTTGTACCTCTCTAGTCCGGCATTCTGTGGTCCGGAACGATTTTAGTTTGTCCAATAGGTAGATAGGCAGCCTTTTTTTTTTTTATCTGAATTATTATTATTATTACAGGAGTATTAAATTTTTGCCCCTCAGGCCCCAATGTGGGTCAGTGACCTATGCCCGGGTGGGCTAATCCCCTTAAAAAAAAAAAAGCCGCGGGAAATTAAGGTTTGTTTACATCCGGCAGTTCGGCTGCTCTCTCTCTCTCTGCTTGTCTATACAGAGTACAACATTTAACCCTTCAATATATATGAGCAGTAAATAAGTGTTGCTTTCATATTCTTATGTAGAGTAATGACGATATATTTTCACATGTGCGCACTTACATACGAGCAGTCTCACTTTTTTTTTTACCATTAATGGTTAGCTACTTATATTGTTCCATTTATTAACATTAAATAACATTACAGGTACTTCAAACAACCATATTATTTTTTTACATTAATTTTACTACAGCTAAAATCAGGGTCTTATTTTCTTCAGTTTTATATGTAGAACCAATCAGTCACTGGTTTCGTAAGGTTTAACATAAACAATGCCGGCAGCCGTCTCGTCTCCTCTAATATCCCACGCATTATTAATAAATTGTATTGTTAATTTTGCACACACATACATTAATTAAATAAAAACAAATTCAGAAACATTAATTAAAATATATATGAACAGTAAATAAGTGTTGCTTTCATATTCTTATGTAAAGTAATGACGAGATGTTTTCACGTGTGCGCATGCGCACTTACATACGCGAGCTCTCTTTTTTCTTTACCATTTTCGTTAGCTACTTCTATTGTTCCATTTATTAACATCAAATAACATGACTTAAAACAACCATATTAATTATACTACAGCTACAACCAAGGTCTTATTTTCTTCAGTTTTATATGTAAAACCAGTCAGTCACTGGCTTTGTAATCAACGAAAACAATGCTGTGTCATTTCCTCGTGTGTTTTAATATTCTACGTATTATTAATGAATTGTATTGCTCATTTTGCACACATAAACATTAATTCAATAAAAAAGACATTCAGTAATAAACAATAATGAATCTTTTGTACATAAGAGAAATGACGCTGTTTACACGATTATGCACGTTGGCGGGCCCTTCAAACCCGTCAAAATTCAAGTTTCCGCCGTCAAAATTTTTATTTATTTATTTTTTGTGTGTTCCAATAAAATACGTTAAGAATTAAAAACTCGCGAAATTTGAGAAGCTACTGTACGACATTTAACCCTTCAATATGTCTTCAAAGAGACCATGATGCAGAGAAAGTGGTGCTAGTGCTTCCAAGCATAAGCACAAGTCACTATATATCCAGGAAAAGGGTGAATTTCCATGGTCCGTCAATTTCCATGGTCCGGCACCGGTCAGGTCCCGAGGTTGCCGGACTAGAGAGGTACAACCTGTACCACTGGATTCTCCAGACCCTTAGTGTAAAAACCTCTTCTGGAGGCTTGTTGCCTTCACCATTTTAGGGTGACGTGAAGTGAGAGCTTGGCTTTGACGAACTGATGATCAATGTCGCAGTGCTCTGAGCCACGCATGGCACGGGTGATAAAGACATCTTGGCAATCTCTTTCTCTGACAATGATGTAGTCAATGAGATGCCAGTGTTTGGATCGTGGGTGTTGCCACGAACCCTTGAACTTGTCGGCCTGTCGAAACAAGGAATTGGTGATAGTGAGGTTGTGTGTGGCACACTTGCTGAGGAAGAGTAGGCTGTTGGGATTACACTTGCCTAGCCCATTTCTCCCTCTGATTCCCTGCCAAATGTCAGCATATCTACTAACTCTTGGTTCATTGAAGTCACCAAGGAGCACAATTTTATCTTCTCTGGGGAGTGAGGTTAGCACTCTGTCAAGGTCGGCATAAAAGGCCTCCTTGATGTCATCATCTGCATCCAGTGTTGGGGTGTATGCACTGATGAAAATGGTATTCAGTGGGACTCTATGCTTCATGAGGTGTTTGTTGATCCCAACAGCCATTTTAGTTAGCCTGTGTAGTATGCGTTGGCAGATGGCAAAGCCAACTCCATAAATGCGGTTTTTCTCCGCAGCAGGGTTACCCTTCCAGAAGAAGGTATAGCCAGACCCTCATTCTGTGAGCTGGTCCTCATCTGGGAGCCAGGACTCACTAATGGCTGCTAATTCGATGTTACATTTAGCCAGCTGTTTTGTCACAAGGGCAGTTCTTCTTTCGGGATGCTCATTTGCGCCAGTATCCAGAAGGGTCCTGACATTCCATGCAACGACCATAAGAGGTTGTATAGTTTGTTTTTGCTTTGATCTGTGAATATGAACGTGTTTTTGACCGCATAAGGATGACCTTACTGGGTGTGGTGGCCAAGTCAGGTTAATCTGCATGGCAGCTGGGCAGTGGTTCATGGGTGCCAGGACATGTCCACATGCCAGTGGACCTATGCACCGTCCCTCTGGGGCCCACTGTTACTCCGAGATCCCCTGGTGGTGTAGCCTGGGCCCACGAGGCACCCAGTTACTGTGTGTTGACACGAGGAGGTATAACAGGAGTCTTGATGGTGAAGAGGCTGTGTACTGGCAGGGGAAGACTTATGCAAGTTGTTTTCTCTGTTCGCCACGAGGGCTAGGCAGCAGCGGCAGCTGAAAGCGAGAGGGAGCAAGCAGTGCTTGCACCTTAACACTAACATAATGCTTACACCACCCTGTGTAACAAACACACACACACACACACACACACATGCATGCACACACACATGCTCTTTATTTTTCTTATTTTATAGTTTTATATTATATTTTCTTTATTTTTAAGACACATTCAATTATTTTAATTTTTACTTTTTGCTCTGTAATAAAGAAAATGGTTTTATTAGGGTGGACTATAATATCCGTGAATTATAAATAGAGAAAACAATTAATTTTGTTAAAATTTATTCATTATTTTATATGTGACCAAATTACAGTAGTATACGTACGAGCCACACTGTTTACGTAGTGTTCCCCTCCATCACTTCCGCCACCTGTGTCACCTACCATTCCCCTGCATCACCTACCATGTTTCTGTGTCACCTAGTATGGCTGCTTTTTGAGCAGTCCGATCATAGGAACACTCAGCATTGTCCCCACAATTGTAAACAACATTACAGCCAACCTGTGAGAAAAAATCTTGTAAGGTAAATATCTCTAAACACTCTTTTACAGATAATCTTTAACTCTTTTATTAATTCTAGTTTTACAAAGTGGCCATGCATGATATAAACAGGAAATAAATATATGTTGTTGGTAACAGAGGGGCTAGAAAGAGTTGAGAATGTTATTGAAGTGACATGTGTGTGTGACACAATAAACGAGGTACACAACACTAATTTGTTGGCAGTAAGAGGTACAGGACACTTGTTTTACTATGTTATAATAATTTACACTATTAACAATAATTATTACTGCTCCAGTAATTGATCCTGATGCTAAACATCTGCTTGGGTTGGGGTAGAAACACATGGTGAAGTGAGTCAAGTCCAAGGGCGAGATTCCTACAACACAAAAGCTGAGAAGCAGCTGAGAAGTGACTGGGTGGCTTTCATGTGTGAGTGAGTGAAAGATAAATACCTACTTGACAACCTAATCTAACCAGGCCAGTCCTTTTTATTCAAAGAGTCCCGTGAAAGATTAAAACTTCAAATGAGGTGACCCAAAACTCTACTGATGCACGTCATATGACGTGACCCGAAGCTCTACAGATGCATGTCATATGATGTGGCCTGAAGCCTAAGGATTAAGAAGGAGAGAAATGATCACAAGACAAATTCAAGAAAAATTAAAAAGTGAGAGAATGGCTTAAACAACATACAGGGACATTCCACATGAAAATTCATCAAATGCTCAACTTATATACAATGTTTCTCATTAATCACCAAATTCTTTATAACACCTTATAGCAAATAACTGTGATTGCTAAACTGAGTCATCAGGTTCATTCACCACAACACAAGAACATGAGTGAACTTCTTTGTATGAGTAAGTGAGTAGCTGAGTAGGAGGTCAGTCTTGATTACCTAGGAGTTCTACTCTGCCCACGAGCTGTAGGTTGCCCGTGCCTGCTCTACTGTATGTCCAGTATGCACAAGAATTTTATATATTATACTGTAGGTTAGTAATTCAATTGATTCATAGGTGTATAGTATTTATTTTTGCCACCACGTGGGTAGATCTGGACTATTTTCTGTTAATTCAGATTCAATCCGGATTAATAGAAATTAGTCTGAAGTAGTTTGCCAGTCCAGATAAAGCAGAATTCCAGATAAAAGAGCCAGATTAAGAGGGTTTTACTGTAACGATATTTCTATTTATATATATTGTGTTAAATATCAAACAAAAAAATAATGAATGGATAAAAAAACATGAGTAAAGCTGTGCAATGTTAGGCCAGCATTCTGGTTCCCCATCTGTATATATTATGTTTGGTTTTTAAAAACATCAAATTCTAAAAGCCAGTGACTGTTTGGTGCTAAACATGCCAGATTTTTTACATTCCACACTATATACTATGTGTGGTGTGTGTGTGTGTGTGTGTGTGTGTGTGTGTGTGTGTGTGCAGAAAGACAAATATGTACAGTACAGTCAATACTACATATTAATAAATAATAAAGTACAAGTATAGAATATTTTATAGAGGGAACCAAGGTATACAAAAGATGGAAAGTTAAGACTAGACACAAATAATTATCGTGCTATACAAAGAGAAAGTAGGTAATAATGGAAGCCATACCTGAGTAGGTGTACAAAAACTGCCATCACCTTCATAACCATCACGGCACTGGCAACGGTACTTCAGAGAGTATGTTGAGTATATGCAGTTGGCATTTACATCACAGTTGTTGATGATGTTACAGCTTGCTTCTAATGAGGTAAATATAAACAAGGAATGAAGCAAACTTGCAGTTACTTTGATAAAAATATCATGAGCTAAATATTCAGGAAATTATATTTTTTGTGAAATATATTTTATAAAGCATTATTATGATACACTTATTACTGACCTCCACGTGGATTACATATGCGTCCATCTCCCTCATAACCATCATTACACTCACACTTGTAACGCTGGCTTTTACTCTCATACAGACACTGAGCATTGGTGTCACAGTCCAGAACACTGCTGCACTCATCTGTCAAAATCAAACAAAATGAGAGGCCAGTATTATACTGGTTAGTGTAATGATGTACCTTATTTTATGGCATAAAAGATGCACTTTTTTGTCTGAAAAATGGCTTAAAAAATCAGCCTGCATCCTATATGTGAAGCTGTGGTTTACTATAAGCTAATGATTCCCCAGTTCCTGTCTCCAGTTGACTAAATTCTACCTAACCCAACTCCAGAATTAGAAATGTTATTGCTTACCGTATTTTATAGCATATAAGACTTATGGCCATATAAGATGCACCCCCCCATTTGAAGGGAGTATTTAGGAAAAAACAGTCGTCATTTGCATACACTCACTTGTTTGCCATAGCAATGCAGACCAGCAAGGATGCTACCTTAGCTGACTCCCTAACAATGCCTCCCCCCCCCCAACATGCCTCACCTCCTCCCGCTCTCCCACTGAACCAACTAACTCGTGTGCAAGCATATGTATATTCCCTTTATGTGTTTGCCCTTAGGACAATTATTTATTTTACCTTTTCACAAAACTGTACTGTATGTATGTAGGATAGTGTGTGCATATAACTGAGTAAAAATAAATAAAGTTACATATATCTACCCAAAAATATGAGATAAAAAACAACCATAACACGTCAGCTTTGTTCAGTACACTGGTGGTTACACTGATGAGTCTAACCTGGCTATAATGCCAACAGCAATGTTAACAGATGCAAATGTGAAAAAAAGTTATCTGTCAATCTTCATTTGTATTAGGCATTTGTATAGCTTACAATAAATATTGCAGGTATGGCATTACAGGTTGGGTATCCCCTATTCAAAATTCCTTAGTCCGAAATGCTCTGAAATCTGAAAGTCTATTTCATTAAATTTATGGTAGAGAATACACTGAATATGGCATATATCATAACTTTTACTTGGGTATGTATGTATGTGTAATGAATAAAGGTTTAAGACACAGGCTGCTTAGCACCACAGAGTCAGGAGTCATGGTAATGCCAAAGATACAGTAGTGATTGCTTACCTTTCTGAGTCTTTAATGTACAGTATTCCCTTAAAGCTCACCAAGCAAAATAAATAAAATAATCTAAAGCTGTGTGCCAGGGATCAAGAGGAGTCAACACTACAGGACAGTACAGAGCACCATATTTCCCAGGTCATATGATACACCCTATAATTAGCATGATATATTTTGGAAAAAGAGCTTTTGGCAAAGTCAAATCACTGGCTATATGCTATTATGTTTCTCACTACCACAACTCACTATCACTTTATGAACCTATTATCAAACATTTTTTTTTTTTTTTCAGGAATTACCGTGCACAGTCAACAACCCTAGCAGGGGCCTGGGGGAAAAAAATAAGAACAGAAAGAATTTGAATATAGAGAAAAAAAGGTTATACTGTATTGTGTTAATCTACATCACGAAGATGCCGGAAAACCATATTTTTAATGTGAGACAGATTGTATAAGTATGGAAACACAGAAGAAGGCAGAGCATTCCACAGTTTGGCCATGTGAGGAAAGAAGGAGGTACTATAACGGGTTACTCTCACGTGGTATTATTAACAAAATTGACCTAATTCAATACAAAAAGATTTAATTATGCATATATGTACCTATGGAAAGCACATTACAAAAGCTTATCGGTACCGGGCATGTTCACTAGGAACTGTCCAGTACAGGGATTGTTTACAACCTGTGAACTAGATCAGCTGACACTTCAGAGGTGTTGTCTTTGTATTATCACTACCAGCACTAATTATCACTGTGTAGACCTAATGTCCATACAGTTTTATTTCATGTTTATGTTTATTTATTTATCTTATTTCATATTTATTATATTGTCTTATACATACATAATGTTGTTATACATGTGCATATAGCTATTTATATATGTATTTTTCAGACTCCTGGGACCAGCATGAAAACCGTGAATATTGCTTTCTCACAGGGTCCATTTTACCTAACCCCAGAATACATGTATCTATACACTGTAAATGAAATATAAATAAATTTTGTGCATAGACTTGGGCCCTCCCGGGTGAGCTACAGCATTATACAGGTTCTGTATACAAGATAGGAGTACAGTACAGTGGTCCCTCGGTTACTTGAACACAATTCGTTCCAGAAGTTCATTCGTTAACCGAAACCATTGTTTCAATGGGATATTGGGTAATTGGTTCGAGCTCACAGAAAAGTATATACAAAGTAAAGCCACTGGAATTCTTATAAGATAGTGATTAATTTGAATATAAACAAACTAAAATTTGCATTAGACATACAAATTTGAGATCTAATTTAGGAATTTTATTAGGAGAGCAAAATTTTATCTTTGTGCAAAATATATGAAGTTTATATTCAAAACCCCTGTCTTGCAAGGATTTCAGCAATACAAATTATATTATGCTAACTTTAGTCTGAGGTATTATATATTTTTAAACCTGTAAACCTAGTCTTTTTACCCAAACATTTCTCAGGAAGGTGGGGGTGGGGGGTTGGGAGGAGGGGAGGGAGGGGTGACAGTAACATGTTTGACAGTTGGCACCTGTGGTGTGAAGTATTTAATTGTGAGTTTATTTTTTTTCTTTTAGACGGAGTTTTTGTTTTTTGCTTATAAAATTTAATAGAAGTGACTGGGGTGAATTTAATTTGCATTGCTGGAATTCTTATAAGATAGTGATTAGTTTGAATGTAAACATAGAAGAGATCACAGAATTGGCTGAGTACCTCCTCAGCTTATCAGCGTGTTCAAAACAAAATGTAATTTTCGTAAGTTTCGTTAATCAAATTTTTTTAGTTAACCGATGAAGATTCTTATGAAAGGTAATTAGTTAACCGGAATTTCGTGGTCCCTCGGTTAACAGACACAATTCATTCCACAAAGTAGTTCGTTAACCGAAAATTTTGTTAACCGAATCCATTATATCAATGGGATATTGGGTAACTGGTTCCAGCTCACAGAAAAGTACATACAAAGTAAAGCCAAAAAATGCATAAAGTAAGAAACACTCCTAAATTCCCTAAATCGCCCTTAAATCACTACAGTAGTGCTGATTTGCTGGTCAATTGAACCCACAGTGCCGAGGAAAGTGAAAACCGTAAAGTGAACAACAGAACATATGGGATTAATTCCAATAGAGACTGGCCGACCCCAAACTCCACTTTTTCTGACACAATACCTATTTGTAGTAAAAATAACATCTAAATTTTATGATGGTATGCTCACAAATTAATATTTAAGAAATACAGTGCAGGTTAATGTCCATTCAAATAATGGACTCAAACCCCCTCTTCCCAGCTCACTGGCTCCTACCTCTCTGAGAAATGATTGGGTGAAAACACTAGATTTTAACATTTAGTAATAAATAACCTCAGACTAAGTTAGGATAATATGATTGACATTTCTGGATTCGCAGGTCAGGAATATTTTGAATGTAAACTTCATATATTTTGCACAAAAATAAAATATTTGCTTTGTGTAAACCAAATTATTACATTAGATCTAAAATTTGTATGTATAATGCAAAATCCATGATGTTTATATTCAAAATGATCATCATATTGTGCGAATTCCAGCAAGGTAAATTATATTCTGGCGAGGTAATTTGTATAATTTTATGAGCTAAAACAAATATCTTCAGGTAATAAAAAAATATTCTTCACGACACTATCTGTCAATCAAAGTACCCCACCTTGCCTCCCCCCTCCTCACCTCCGCGCCAGCTGGGTCGGTCGGTCCCAACCCTCCCTACCAGATAAATGTTTGGGAGAAACCAGAATATTTACCTTTTTAGTAAATAATACCTCAGACTAAAGTTAGGATAATATAATTGACATTGCTGGATTCCTTGCAAGACCAGGAATATTTTGAATATAAATGTCATATATTTTGCACAAAAGATAACATATTTACTCTAGAGTAAACAAAATACTTGCATTAGATCTAAAATTTGTATGTCTAATGCAAAATCTATGATCTTATATTCAAAATGATCATCAAATTGTAAGAATTCCAGCAATGTAAATTATATTCTGGCGGATAATTTGTATGAATTTTATGAGCTAAATAAAAATTATACTTCACCGCATATATGAGTAGATGCACCGGCGTAAAGTGGTAAATTCGGTTCTGGCAGGGGTACGTAAATGTAGAAGCTGGCGTAAAGTGAAACCATGTAGCTGAGGGTTCACTGTATTACTTTTTATTCATTCCACTCCTTGTTATGTTATTTCTATCACAAAATTTGCCTTAAATATCTTAGAGTACAGTATACAGTATGTGTTTTTTTTCTAACCTTGTGGTGTGCAGACCAGGCCATCACCTTGGTAACCGTCCAGGCAGACACACACATGCTGGAGTGCGAAGTCATCAAAGAGACACTGGGCATGGATATGGCAGATGGATACCTTATCACACGACATATCTATGAAGATCAAAATTAAAATTTATGGTAACAGTGAAATAACTTCCAGCTTCATCATGAATATACTTATTTGTTTTTTCACAGTTAAGTATTAATATAATATACTGATGGCATGTTTGTACATACAGTATACTGTAGACTCACTGAGGTTGAGGACAGGCTCGAGAATACTAATCTATCTTTATAGATGGTTGATATAACAAATATCAATACTGTACAATTAACATTCAGTTGTTGTAATCTCTACAGCTGCAATTTACCTCAGCAGAAAAATTAATAAATTCCTATTTTCCTGCTAGTCTCTCCACTGAAAAAAGTTTCCATGCAGAAAACACATGAGACAGAGTGGCTAGGGCAACCAAGTGTTAGTAAATGTACAATGGATCCCTGATGAATTGAGAGATTTTGTATGATGATGATAATGATGTTTAGTGGAGGGAACAAGCAGTAGGCAGTTTGCTGTTTTGGCAGTGGTGGAAGTGTTGCTGTGTGACTCTTGAGACTGGGTATGTCTTAGATCTCATAGTTTGCACAGCAAGTGATGTAGACATACCCAAGATTGACCCACATGGTTTCTCTGGCGCTGTTGTCAAGAAACTTATGGACTGCTACTTTGGAGGGAATCACATCCTCTACACTGACAATTATTATACCTCTCCTGCCCTGGGCAAGTTCCTACTTGAACATGACATCGGTTCTTGTGGAACTGTACGCAAGAACCAGAAACACTGGCCAGTGTTTACTCGTAAACCTGCCCGATGAGAGATCCAGCTGAAGCAAGCAGACAAGATGCTTGCAATACACTGGCAAGATAAGCGTACTGCACAGATGCTGTCAACTGTTCACAAGGGTGAAATGGTAGACAGTGGCAAAAGGGAGAGGACCTCAGGAGAGGTAATGAAAAACCCGACTGTGTTGTGGACTACAATGTCAACATGTGCTTCGTGGACAGGAGTGCCATGCAGGTTGGCGCAGTTGAGTGTGTAAGGAAATGTCTCAAGTGGTATAAGAAGATGTTCCTCCACCTCTTGGACATCACCATCTTGAATGCGTACAACTTCTACCTTGTAAAATCCTCTCAGGGTTTTTCAGAAGCAAGTGGTAAATCAACTCCTGGAGAAATATGGCAACATTGTGTCAACTGGACCACAACGTCACAGCCAAGCAAGACTCCCTGACAGACTCCTTATACGTGACTGGGTTGCTAGACACTACCTGGATGGCCTTCCGACTCTTCAAAGTGGTCATAAGACGCAAAGGCAGTGTTACGTCTGTGCTAACACCACAAAGCATCCAGCTAAACGTAAGGACGTGTGACATGGTACAAGGAATGTGACGTTGTTCTCTGTGCACCTTGCTTCGTGGAGTACCACCGCGAGAAAACATTCTAAAACAGTGTGGCACTTAAGGAGTGCTTGTAAATACTGTAAATAGTAGTATAAGTGTATTTGTAAGGAACAAAGTGACATGTTTGTGTAAAAGGTACACAGTTGTATGCATTCACTAGTCTCTACCCATGGGTGCTAGCATACACCCAGTGTCAAGGTGGCAACACACCACCCACCCATCTCGCTTATCTACGCACAGTCGGAGGGAAGCTTATTGGTAAGTACCTTCCTTTGTTTGTTTATTTACCAGTGTTTGTCCTTTTAATCATGTTGTATCAAAGTAATATTACTAAAAGTAGTGTAGTTGTATTGTAGTGTAGTATTACTGGATGATAATGGTATGATAGTTATAAATGTATTTATTTGTGGAATTATTATTCCGATAATTATTTATATGACTTACTTGCTCTCCCAAACACAAAGACAGCCAGACAGCCTGGCAACAGACTGCATGTGTGTTGCTGAGCACTTTTATGAAAAGTAATGCAAATAATAATTCTAAATGAATAATTTATAGGAAATTAGTATTATGATCAGTAAAAATATACATTATTGGCCATCTCGGACACAATGGAGATGGGAAAAGGACCCCTAATGCATAAGACCGCGAGCTGCTCCCTGTAAGAAAACCCACAATTCTCCTTATTTCACTCGTCACTGAGGGACAATATAAAATTTTTCTTATATCTTTTTCATTGTTTTATAATTTATAAAAAAAATTTATTTACAGTATATTCTGCATTTACATGGTCAATTGAACCCGTGGAGGCCCGCGTAAAGAAGAAACGCGTAAATGAAATAACAGAACATATGGGATTAATTGAAATAGAGACTGGGCCGACCCCCAAACTCCACTTTTTCCGCCATAATACGTATGTTGTAATAAAAATAACATCTTAATTTTATGATGGTATGCACACAATTAATAATTAAGAGAAATATCAATAATATTAGGTTTTAACACTTATGTTAGTAGAAAAGCGGGGTCGGCACGTGGATGGCGGCTGGTTCGAGGCAGAGGGCAGATTAGCCCTCCGGTGAATCACTTCACTACTGCAAGAGGTTGCAGGGCTTCCTGACAAACCCCTCAAAGTCCATATCCTCACTGTCACTATCACTATCACTGACTTGGGGTGGCTGTGGTTGTGGGTGGGTTGCTTGGCGAAAGTCCTTTATACTACGTTGACGACTAGCATTGATGTTGTCGAGATAGATCTGGATATCACGGCTCCATAACTTTTGTCAGATGGTTATTAGACACTTCATACCGATTCTTGTCTGGGTGGTTGTCAAGGATGAGCTTAATTTTCTCCCCCAACTCGATGATTTCCTTGACATTATCATGGCTTGGTCCAGGTAATTCAATGTTTTTCTCGGTGGGTGGGGGTCCGCTGAGAGGTCATTGTGAGGGGAATAGTGGGCACAAGAGAGAACTGTATCGCAGACTGAGAACAATGAGACAGGCCCTGCTAGGTCAGCGACTTCTACCTCTCTGGTGGCAGGGCACGTCATGTTACATTAGACCAATCACAGCTAGCGGAGGGAATGCGTGGGTGGGAAGGATGCGTGGCTCAATCACCATCCGATCACGTCATATGACGTCAGCGTCAATATAAGACCGACCTAATGCGCACCACTCACGCCCACTTCAGCGTGGTCAAGAATGGACTGCGTGGGTAAAAGATGGCGAGGCGGTCGCCGCGTAAATGACCAAATTTACCACGTAATTAAAGCATTTTCATTCTGGCAAGGCACCGCGTAAATGACCAAACGCGTAAATAAAAACCGCGTAAATCCAGACTATACTGTATTTTTGGAAAAAGCCTTTTTTTTTGCAAGTAAGCAACATATGTAATGTATACCCAACTGTTTTTACTGTATAACACTCACCAAGTTCATTGCAGTAGTATCCATCTCCTTCATACCCAACATCACACTGGCAGGAATATGTCTGGGTGTAGCTGTCATATATACACTGTGCATTGGGATGGCAGCTATTGACAATCAAAAAATTATTGCATGTTAGAACATATAGCAAATGTATAGTACTTATTTATTTTCCACTCTAGCAAAGCCTTTTCTCACATGTTGCAGGGTGCCTAAAATAATTCACTGTTATTGCAGGGTGCCTAAAATAATTCACTGTTATTCCATCTCTCTAACTGCACAAACTGACATATTTTGCTGTGGTGTTCCTCTTCTACAACAAGGAAATCATTCAAAAGTTAATTATGCAAGTGTATTGCAAGGAGCACTGCAATTTGACCTAATTTATCACTTTCTGGAAGTGAAATGGTCTGGAATATGTAAGTAAACTCCTTTCTTTTCTTCCAATAAAAATGTGATTATTATTGCAAATTATACAATTTTATTTATTATAAGTAAATATAAATCATTAACAATTGCAAAGACTACATTACAGTCACAGTCAAAAGTAATCATCCACTCCACCACCTAACCCCTGCGCCTGGTCAGGTTCTTTCTGCACGGTAAGTCACATGGGGTGGAGAAGGGGAATGGTCGACTTTGGGGATGGCAGTTTGGTGGGGGTGTGGGAGGGTGGTAAGCAATGTCAGTTGCTCACCAGAGAGGGAGTGGACTGAAGAAAGCAAAGAAATTCATGAAAGAAGGAAGAATATTATTTCTTTTCACTATATTATCTTAGATTTACATGCTTGAAAGTGTCATCCATTTCCCTATTTAGCATTTTTTCAGGTTGTTGCTCAGGTATTAAACAGCAGAAATTAGATATTTATAATAACGTTGATATGACAATAAATATTGAATACAAGGGAGGAAATCATTTATTTTTAATACAGTAGTACCCCGATTTACACAGTCAATTGAACCCACAGGGTACCGCGAAAAGTGAAAACCGCATAAAGTGAACAACAGAACATATGGGATTAATTCCAATAGAGACTGGCCCGACTCCAAACTCCACTTTTTCCGACACAATACCTATGTTGTAGTAAAAATAACATTTAAATTTTATGATGGTATGCTCACACAATTAATATTTAAGAGAAATACAGTCGCCAAGTTAATGTCCATTCAAATGCAGTGGATGAGTACTTTTGGCTGTAACTGTATATTAACAGCAGAGTCATACAGAATTTACATACCGGTAATAAGAACTAAACAGAGGAAAAATGTAAGTACCTGTACAGTACTAGAGTTAAATTATGAACATTAGTAAAGAGGATGGTAGGTAAGCATCATGGCTGAGAAAGATGGAGAATTAAATAAAAGAAATTAGGTAGAAAGAGAGCAAGCAAGAGATGAAAGATGGAAACAATGGTTGAGCAGCACCATAACAGGATACTGGCACAGCAAAATGATGATACAATCATAAAGCTTGAAAGAAAGTGACATATGAAATTTATGGAAGAGGAAGAATTGGAAGGAAATCTAAAAAATTATAAAGTACACCACCGATTATCCAGGAACTGATGGTCCGGCACCTCCTTTAGTCCAGACAAAATTATGAGGGGGCACTTAACCCCTCCTTCTTCCCAGCCAGGTGAGCAGTTTTAGGCTTAAAGTTTTTATCTTATAAATGTAGCTGACGAGACTTAGCAGAATATAACTTACATTGCTGGAATCCTTGTAAGATAGTAATTAATTTGAGTATAACATCACATAGTTTGCACAAGAGATAAATTTTTAGTCTAGTGTAGTACATTTGAGTAAAAATTGTGTACAGTAATATGATGTGCAAAATCATAGCTTTTTCACATTTAATTTACATTTAATATTTGTTTAATTTAAGTTTCTTGCAGTCCATGGTGCTTTAGAGACACAGGAAGTGTATAATTAGTGGGTCAGAGTGTTGAATTATTATTACCTGACCTCGGTTGGTCCGGCAAAACGGATAATTTGGCAAGGCTTTAGAACCAAGGGTGCAGGAAAATCGGTGGTGTACCTGTAATATAATTTTTTTTATTTTTTAGAATAAGCTCCACCAATTTTTATCAATGATAAAAATCTAGTAACTGAAGGTGACCTCAGGATAAGAAATGAAGGGTCTATCTCAGAAATTCTATTATATGACCAACTCTGGACTAAACAACTCACATATCTCACCAAGTCTAAAGGTTAAAAAAGAAGATTGGGCAAGTGGCAATTGGAAATAATCAATTGATTTGTTCTACCTGCCACTTGATACTAGAGCCGAAAGGGATCTAAAAAAAGGGTTACTACTTATGATAGAAAGCTAACAAGTTGTGACATCACATTAGCTGAGCATACATTTCTGCTACAACGTGTGTTTTGTCAACGCAAATTGGCTATAACGCGATTGATGAATAGAAGAACGATATTTGTAAAATGCGAATGCGTGTTGTTGTAACGCGATTCCACTCGAATGTTTTAAGTGTACTGTCGCATTTCCTCCCATTGTGAAGAGATTGATTCAGGAAGAAGGTTCTAACTAGACCAAATTTTTAATTTGGATGAAACGGGTTTATACTGGAAGTGCATGCCAACAAGAACTTACATTTCCAAGAATGAAGTACATGCTCCAGGCTTTAAGGCTGCGAAGGACCGTGTGACAGTGTTGTTGGGTGAAAATGCTAGTGGAGACTTAAAGCTTAAGCCTGTGCTGGTGTATCACTCTGCCAAACTGCGAGCTTTAAAGGGTTACATAAAGTCTACTCTAGGTGTATACTCTAGGTCAAGCAAAAAAGGTTGGATGACTGGACAAATATTTTCTGACCTTACTGTGGATGTTTTTGAAAATATTTTTAAAAGTTATTACAAGAATAATAATATCGATTTTAAGATTCTCCTCATTTTAGATAATGCGCCAAGCCACCCTCCCACCATTGCTGAGCTTTCTGACAATATCAAAGTGCTCTTTCTACCTCCAAATACAACATCTCTCCTTCAACCAATGGACCAAGGAGTAATAGCAGCCTTCAAAGCCTATTATTTGAGGTGTACATTTAAGAAACTTATTATAGCTACTGAGGAAGGAGATGATAAGGCCAGTGTTCTTCAGCAGCTACTGAGGAAGGAGATGATAAGGCCAGTGTTCTTCAGCAGCTACTGAGGAAGGAGATGATAAGGCCAGTGTTCTTCAGTTTTGGAAAAGTTTCAACATCAAGCATGCAATTGACATCATTGTGGAGGCCTGGGGTGATTAAGTAAGGACTGCTTGAGTGGAGTTTGGCAGAAGCTTCTCCCAGATTTAATTCATGATTTTACAGGCGTTGATGCATCAGAGGAGCTCCCAAAAATAAAAGAAAATTGTGTTTCTCATACAAAGCAAGTTGGCTTTGCTGAAGTGGAAAGTGCCGATGTTGAGGGACTGCTCGAGTCCCACTGTGAAGACAGCTGATCTACAACAACTTGTTGCTGCTGGGGAAATAGAAGATGCCGAAGATGATGAAGTGCAGGATGCAAAACCAAGAGAGCTTCCCACTTCTCTTTTGTCTTCTATCCTGAGGGAAGTTGATGAGCAGTTGCAACTCTTGGAAAACAATGACGTCAATGCAGATCGGAGCAGGATTGCAGTTCGTGGTGTTAAATCTTTTTTGGCACCTTATGAACAGCTTCTTTGTGAAAGAAGAAAGACGGCAAAGCATCAAACACTAGACGTCTTTTTTTAAAGTTAACCCCCAAGAAGCAGTCTGAGCCACATTCTGAAGACACTGAACCACAGCCATCCACTTCTGGAATTAGACGTTTTTTTCGTCCCTCCCATGCAACCAAAACTGCACCTGATACTGATGATGACAACTGTCAAATCCTGTCTGCATGACACCTCAACCTCAGCATCACCCTTTTCCCCCATCAAGTTATATTCATATTTTTTCAAGGTAAAGTGTAACATTTACTGTATGATTTCATTATTAGATATGAATGTATCATATATTTAGACTGTGCTATCCTTTGTGTTAGGCTAACTACTAAATATTTTTTATTTCGAGTAATCTACACCTAACCCTATTTTCTCCATAAGCCCTGTTATTTCTATTGCGCGAATTTCTAGAACGCGAGGTTTTACAAGAACACAACTATCGCGTTATAGCAGAACTGACTGTACCTCATTTGTCACTTTGTCAACCACAACCTATGACCCAGGATTATCTCTGCTCTGTTACAACCAATTTCATCCTTAACTATTTTGGAGGGGGTAACAGAAATGTTTTGTTCAGACAAAAGTCATAATATGGGATTATTACTGACCAGATATCTGTGATATAACAAACTAACTTTATAAACTCTCAAATGCCACACAACAAGATGTGTTATTTCTTCATCTGGCTAATGGCTAACAAATGCCTTAACCAAGCACCGCTTTGCAAAATAAGCTTGCTAGACATACTCCATAGAAAGGGCATGATGCTGTGTTGCCCCTGAGAACAAAAGGCCTTGGGTAGGCATTCTACTGTAGATGTCAGGCTGATAACTTTGACAATCATATTGGAGATATACATTGTAGAGAGTCCACTGTTAGACCTCATTACCACCACCATCAATACAGCCATTTTCCACTTTTTTTTTCAAACATCCCATTGCTTGCTGCAGGAACCTGGTTGCCAGGGTAATGTATTCAGGCTCTAGTGCATAACTAATTAAAACAATAAGTATTCTGCCAATTGTTCCTGGCAATTAACTAACCAGCACAGTTTTATTTCCCACCACAAACATCTCATCCATGAACATTGCAAACTGCTACTGGTTCGTGAATTTTATGATAAATATTGTATTCGATAATAATTTTGGGTCCACACTCGACATTCAATATAATGTCGGCTCTTATACAAAAGTATGATAATCCTGACAAAGTCCTAGAACCAAGTCTTCATCCTCAAAACTTACAAGTGTCCAGCTAAATGTTGAGTAAGTGATGTCATGCCTCAACAACCTTAGAGTCCAGCTAAATGTTGTGTGAGTGATGTCACAACTCCACAGCTAAATGTTGTGTGAGTGATGTCACAACTCCACAGCTAAATGTTGTGTGAGTGATGTCATAACTCCACAGCTAAATGTTGTGTGAGTGATGTCACAACTCCACAGCTAAATGTTGCGTGAGTGATGTCATAACTCCACAGCTAAATGTTGTGTGAACGATGTCATAACTCCACAGCTAAATGTTGTGTGAGTGATGTCATAACTCCACAGCTAAATGTTGTGTGAGTGATGTCATAACTCCACAGCTAAATGTTGTGTGAGCGATGTCATAACTCCACAGCTAAATGTTGTGTGAGCGATGTCATAACTCCACAGCTAAATGTTGATTAAGTGATGTCATAATTCCACAACTAAATGTTGATTAAGTGATGTCGTAACTCCTCAGCTAAATGTTGTATGAGTGATGTCATAACTCCACAGCTAAATGTTGATTAAGTGATGTCATGACTCAACTCCTGTTACTATGACCCCATTACCAGGCCTCTAGTTTCTGGTATAAGGGATAACTAATCAAAGGTTTAGTCCCAGCCACCATTGTCTAAGAGTCTCCAGTTTTAACCCCATACACTTGGTAAGATAATCACTGACTCACTTAAACTAAACATATGGTCAAGCAAATCATCTATACACATCCCATCAGCAATAAGATCATAACCACATTCATGTTCTGGAATTAGACTACAAAAGAAAGCACAGGTCAAAATATATATAGTTATTAAGAGCTACACTAATAACCACCTTCTTTAGCTACTGCCCGTTACAATTAAAATCAAGCACTGCCATAATTCTGAATATCAGTTCCAATTACCATCCATTAGCATTAGAAACTACCGTACAGGTACAACTAGAAGCCAGACAACAGAGAATACCCATTACCTGTACTCCACCATTATCTGTCATAAGTGATACAGAAGATTATTAGTAGATGTATGATTTTCAGAGCAAATACAGTAATGTATATGGAAATGTTTATCATTCTTAGTAACACAGTGTGTATCTATAAAAAATATTTAACAAATATTTCCCTTAAAATAATAAGCTACATCAATATATCCTTCGTTTCATAATGTCTTGCCCCAATTCATTATTATATCATCATCATTATTACTGGTGTGTGGACATTACCAGTTTGTCCTGGTCCCTTTATTGTGTAGTCGTGGCCAGGCTTGTTGCTGGGTTGACAGTCATGGTGGTTGTAGTCATAGATGTAGCCCAATGGGCAGGAACACTTGCCCAAGAAACAAACTGGCAACGGCCGTCCTTCCACTGTGTCAAGACCCCATAAAGAGGATAAACACTTGAACAGTGTGCGTGTAATGAAAACACTGTACTATGAGATAGTAAATGGGTGAGGACTATGCCAAGATAGGATAACTGTAAAGGTACAGTGTATTATGAGTACTAACTATTGTATACTAAAAATAATACTGTTAAATCTACTGGTAAATTAATATTTATTATAAACAAGAAATGTCACTTTCAGAGCTACTGTACAGTTATTAGTATGGCATACACATAGTTTTCTAGGAAAAGGGGTGATTGTAAAATAAGAATAATATATGAAAATATATTTAGTCAATAAGAAAAAAAAGAGAGTTACAATATTCTATGTATAGTATACAAAGCTACCATGAGCTTTATTCACCTGTAGAATTCTGTTTGAGTACAGGTGATGGGAGAAAACTTATCCCTCAGTTCCTACACATGCACGCACACACAAACACGCACATCGTACGCACACAAACTCTCTTGCAAATATTTCAAAATACCCCAAATTCTACTTTTTCTAATTCATGCTCCTTGTATCTTCCACTTCTCAACAAATTTTTTCATTTACTTCTAGTTTGTTCCTCTGTGTATAATTGCTTGAAAACTTTCACCAATTTTACATTTTACATTTCTTCTGGTTCAAGAAATCTGACTGCTTCACAATGTGGAAACTAAACATAAATGAAGAAATCTTTGGCAACTACTTCTTCTGTTCTAATGGATCTATACCATTAAATGTGTTGGCACTGCTAGTGACTGGAAAATTTAAAAATATATGTCTGCAGTGTTTAACCCTTAAGTCCCGGGTAAGGATGCTGCTGGCAGTAACCCCCCATATAGGGATAAGTAAATAAAAACCTCCCCCAAAAAAAAAAATGGGCGGGAAAATATAGGCGGGGCGTTCTGGAGCGTCACCGAGAGCCTAAGGGTTAAGAATAAAGAATAAACATAAACTGGATAAAAATTGATGGCTACAGAACACAAGCACTGTTGACAAACATATAACCTTCCTTTTCAGGCATTAAAATTAAGGATTGAAGAAGTAATATCTCCGTTGCGGAATCCTCAAACCGGACCTCTCCGATGGCGGATTAAATTTTCTCAGGAAAATCATTCCCCAAAAGCTCTGAATTTTCCAGAATTGCGGGCTTTGGGAACAGTTTACCAAGGGCATTTTCTGGAAAATTCAGAAAATTTTCCGTACCATGAAAATTCCGAGGATGGGGATTTTTATTCGGGTTGAGATGAAGAAATCGTCATTCTGGAACTTTTGAGAACATTTTTACATTGCAGAAAATTCTGGAAAATTCCGATGAGGGATATTTTTCCGGCTTTGAGAGTGATCTCATTACCCGGAAATCTCTCATTCCTGGAGGTGCTCAGCACCAATTGCTTAAGCTAATGGAGATGTATGTCATCACATGTTATAGCTGAGGAGATACAAAATGAGTAACTTATAAAATTTACCATAAATACTAAATATCCTCTGCTGTAGTCTGTCTCTCTTCTAACTTTGTATTATAGGTAAACCTCTATTTACAATCTCCCAATCTAAGATAATTCACGTTAACGATGCTGTTATATTAAGATCATTTCACTATTTGAAATGTAAACAAACCTTCATTAGCGATATTTGTCATCCATGCATCTCACCAAGTCAGCATATGGAAGCATCCTCAAATAAATTGTCAGCGAGGCATCATCTACTCAAACACCACCTTGTGAACTACAGTCAGGCATTGTTTCTTCTTCATTACAAGTGTATTGTAGAAATGGAGTTTAATGTTCATCAGTCATCATTGGTGATGTTCTTTTACCTTACAGCAGAGGGCATTACAGTTGTGCCCGCTTTCTGGGGTTTCATCGCGATTTCTCATATCTTGGTGCCTCGCCAGAACCGAACTTTCATACTTGCGGTTCATCTCCCGCATCTGGCAAGAGTGTCCGGCTCGAGCATATTACAGACTCATTAGACAATTATCTCTTGATGGTTTTTAATGGGGTGAGTAACAGGCAGATACCACGCATCTTCTAGAGGCGCCCTACCCAAACCCAAGAATATTAATACCCTAAACTAAGATCGTCACCCTTTTGTCTCTCAAGCCAGACACAAGCATGTGTGTCAGGATCAAGCTGCTATGGAATCCTCTCATAGGCATCAGTCAACGCTGTGGTGTGGATGCTTGGTAAACTCACGTCCAATGATGACGATGTTAAATATAATCTGGGACTGTCAAATAGAACCCTAAAAACTGTAATTAGAAAAGAACTTGTTCATGAATTTGAAGTAAGTAAACAAATGCAAACAGGCAATAGTCAATCCATTATTTACCATGATGAGATGTATCAAGTAAAACATGTTTATGGAGCAAGTAACAATGTCACTAAATTACAAAATGCTGTAACTGCTAGACTAAGGTTAGGATATAAGTACATCTGGCAGTATGCCCCACAGCCAGATGTGAACAAAATTAAATGTAAAGTGTGTAGCCAGACATATGGCCACACACTCCAACACTATGTCTTAGACTGTGAAAAAATAGAACCTTATAGGGACAGATCCAAGCCCACTGTGTAGGCAATGGCACAGCACTCTATCTCTGATGGCAAGATAGCTAATATACTAAGGCTTCCACACTTCACATCTAGCACCCAATCAAAATTCTGTGTACTGACTTAAACAAACAATGTACTGGAAATATTCTGTAACACTCAATGACATAATATCATGACCACTGAAGTCTTTACTCTGTAATCCTTTTTGCATTACTGCTCACAGGATAAGTATGGGGTATGCAATAAACTAGTTGTTATTCATGCAAAATTCAAATTCAATTAATGAGCAACCAGGGGATGACAACGCTACAGAAAGCATTCCCATGAAAAAAATATCTTACAAGTGGCCTAAATAAATCAACTCATTTTAACAATATGTGAGCAATTTAAGGTACTTAGGCTAACTAGGCCTTAAATATTCCCCCTGGGATGATAATCAGAATTATAAGTCATGGAGTGTGCTCTCAGTGTTATGTGGAATTTGAAAATCGCTTTCATTGGAAAATAAGTTCAATATCCTGATTGCCCTCATTTAAAGAAACTCTAAACACTCCCCCAACAAACTTGAAAGGTTCCCTAATGTTATCTTACAACAACACAGAAGGATCGAGTAAGAAAATGTCTTTATAAGACAGACTGTGTTACTTCCAGTGAATTAGGTTCACACTACCACGGTTTGGATTTAAGTTTGTTGGTGAAACTGAGAGGACTAGAGAGGACAGATGACAATGATCACCCTATCTTAAGAATAACACAATTATCATATGGCCCAGCCATTAATAAACTTTCTAAGTGCCACAACAGAGATCAATTTCTCCACCCAGCAGATAGATGAAGGTTGTTAAGCTAAAAATATTTTCACCCTGTCAGAAGGCATCTGGAACCAAAGGTTTGGTTTTCAAGGTTTCAACACCTATAGGCATAACATGTGACCCATTACAGTCATAAAATTATACATTGACATGGTGTGGTAATTAGTGAAGCTCATTTAGATGCTTTTCGATGATTCTAATCCCTGCCAATGCCACAGAGTAGCACTTTATCATTTTCTGAGATTTTTTCATATTTGTTTGGCTATTACACAATAATGGCAGATGCAAATCAAGTTACACTATTAATTTACCAGTAACGGGTAAAATTATCCAGGACACAACCATACACACAATTTCACTAATGATACACTCAACAACAATTACTAAACAGACTTCCCATACATCTGAGGCATTGCCTAAAGCAGGGGCATAAGTCCCAAATGTGCAAATTTGAGATAGGGGTTTTCCCATGTTCTATTTTTCTTCGATTGGTATACATATTTGTACCCATAACTAACACCAAAGCAAGTGGCGGCTGCAAGGGTGGGGCCCCCTTGTACCTGCAAGTGGCGATGTTGTGAGAAGAGTAGAGAAGCAGCATCAAAATGATGTTCGATGATTTTTTGAAACCACGCAACTACAATCTGCAGAATGCCTATCTCCACAAGGCAGAGCACTTACACCCCTTCTATGCCAGAGGTCACATATGCTTAATCTTTAATTGCTAATACTGCATCTCAAAATGTCAGATTAGCACTTACACCCTTGCTTTTGGCGATCTCTCGATTACCGTATGTATTTTTAACAATGAAACATTAAAAGATATAACTTCCCTTAAGACTTCTAATACCAAATCTACCTAAATCATATTCATCACCATACATACAAAGCAAACTTCCCTTTTATTTATGTACAGTTCCCAAAGAAACATACATTACCGGTAAGCAATAAAGGCCTCCTTAAAACAACTGACACAATGACTACTCACAAAATAAATATAGTATTTATATTCTTAATCCTAGTTAATGAACAACTTTACTTACCACTTGGTAAAACATCACAGCTGTGAAGAGCAGCATTGTATTTGTAATGATCAGGACAGCTGCATTTTGCCGAGCCACAATATGGTCTTGGGGTCTCCTCACTGCCACCTATTAAAGAGTGGGAACCTTTAAACAATACAAGTGTTCTCATTAGCTGAATCCTTATCCATAAATTTAACAAACTAAAACAGCCATCTGTGCTCATAATAATAGAAGAAAATTAGTATGCAGCCAGTTCAGCAAAGTTGTTTCCCAATAACACAAACAAATGGTAGGCAGAATCAGCTTACAATGTACAGTACTCTCACTGGTTCTCATGACATAGGAGTGTTAACTTTTATTCCTCTATATAACAGAGGCATAATTTTGAAAGAAACAGCAGAATAAGGTGGCTGGAGTTCATCTGGAGTACATATGAAGGGGTACCGCAACCATAGCCACCAATTGTAAATGTATCACCAAGGACAAACAGCAAATCCTGGATCGATGGGCGGAACACTTCGGAAGACTTCTCAACCACCGGAACCCTACTGAACCAAGCATATCAGATACCATCCTAGAGTTGCCCACGGCGGTATAACTTGATACAGCACCTGAGTTTTCTGAGACCCTTTGGGTTGTCAAGGGCATTAAAAGCAACAAAAGTGCTGTGCCAGACAGCTTGCCTTCAGAAATCTTTAGGAGCGAAGGCTACCTTCTCCTCCAGCGTCTCCACCAACTCTGGTCAGTTCTCTCTAAGTTTGGTGTCCCTCCAAAATTTCTTAAAATCCTCAAGAGCTTCCATGAGGACATGCAAGCATGTGTACTCGCAAGAGGCACAAAGTCCAAACTCTTTAGTGCTGAGGTTGGTGTGAAACGGGTGCGTACTGCCCCGTCATCTTCAATCTCTACCTCACAGCAGTGACCCTGATCAGTCGTAACTCCATAAATGACGATGATCGCATGAATATCCAATTACATTTAGACGGCAACCTGTTCAACCTCCGCCGCCTCCAGGCAATAACAAAAACCTCCTGGAACTCCAATACAGTATGCTGATAACTGCACACTCATTGCTCACTTTCCAGAGGCTGTCCAACACAGTCTCTCCATTGTCTCCGCAATATATCAGGCCATCGGACTAAAAATTAACATAAAAAAACAAAACAGAAAAATTGCTCAACACAGAGGTGCAGACCCACCACCTGCATTCTTGGTCAACGAAGAACCTGTCAAACAAGTAGAACATTTTACCTAACTCGGTAGCGTTCTTTCCCCCAAGCACAACATCGACGAGGAGATCCAGGCTTGGATCCATCTTGCAGCCACTTCCTTTGGTCGTCTGAGCTCCAGAGTATTTAACAAGAACAGCCTCAAGTTACAACCAAGCTTTCTGTTTATCAAGCTGTCTGTATTTGCACATCTTAATTGGTTCGGAGGCATGAATTATGTACTAAAGGCACATCAGATCTCTTTAGGCTTTCCATATCTGTTGTTTTCAGTGCATTCTTGGTCTGACCTGGCAGGATAGTGACATCCTCCAGCACGCCAACACTACCAGCATAGAGGCATTTTTGGCAAAGCTACAGATGAGTGGATTGGACACATCATCCACATGCCAAAGCCCCAACTCCCCCAACAGATCCTCTATGGGCAGTTGCCCGAGGCATGCTGCAACCCTGGAGGACAATGCAAAAGGTACAAAGACTAGCTCAGAATGACGCTAAAAAAATGGAACATTCCTCCAAAGGATCTTGAGACCATTATATGCAACCAAAGTCTATGGTGCTCCACTTGTACCTGAGGCATCAAGCTTCTCTACAAAGAGCGTAATAGGGCCAGAGGTGCATGTAGGGAAAGGAGTCACAATCGCTCTCCCAGAGACCTCCCACCCAACCCGGAGCTGTCGTGCCCAATGTGCGACAAAGTCTGCAGATCAAGGATCGGACTCCACAGTCACTTCCAGTGACTCATTATCATCGATTTCATAATGAAGTAGAATCGTCGTCAGCTACGACGAACAGCCTTAAGCAAGTAACCATTGTTAAATGCAGTATTGCATTGTACAGTATCCGCTAAGCCACTACTGTATAACCAATGAAATGTTGAAAATTAATGTGTAACATTAGTTGAGTGTAGTACTGCATCACATGGTCCAGGCCTTTCGGCAAGTGGGTGAGTAGTGGCTCATGGCTGACGGCCGAGCTTTCCAGTTGAGTATTTCAGAAATTAGAACACAAATTCACGGAGCTTTCCTTTGTGTACATTTATAGCTGAAGCGCCAGGCAAGAGATGAGGGTCGTGATGCGTATAGTGGTGGGTGAAGGAGGGGGTTTGAGAATTGCAATTAAATGCCAGGTAGCGACGTGTCCTCCTAATGTTACTTATTAAGTAATTATTAGATGTTTTAATTGCCTGTATGTTGGCCTGGCGAATTGGCTAGGAATTAACATACCTAGGTAACATATGCTGACGTTGCATTCAGAGCTTGAACAAAAAATAGATTTACAGAAATTCGATGATACAGAATGCCTCCCATAAGTCCCATTATAAAAATTTTCGGGTTACGCAAGAGTTTTTGTTATTACAGAAGAAAACTAGTATGGCATAACGACACTATTTCCGGAGGAATATGCAGGAGACGCCATCTGTGATCCATTAAAAGGAAGAGTCATTTTCGGTTTACAGAAAATTCGGCTTACAGCTAGGGTCCAGGAACGGAACCTTTCCATAAACAGGAGTGTCTGTATATCATTCACATCCTGTTTCAAGAGAGATATAGACCACCTATTTTGGTTTAACAAACAGTGCAGTATTTTCTCTATTTAATGAACTAATGCGAGCCACCCCACCTCGTTAAATTGAAATTTCCACTAAATCGAGCTCTCGGTCAATTAAATATAGTACACTGGAGAACCTTAGCTTTTATCTTTATTCAAGACATCTTCAGAGGCAACTGAATTTACAGTGATGGAATGTCAGGTCACCCTTTCTTGGGTAGGGGATTAGTGTGTCTCATGACCTGAAGATGTCTTGAATAATGACAAAAGCTTAAGTATTTTAGGGGGAGAACTTACCTGACCTGATGCAATGTTAGGTGGAGGTAGGGTGGGGGATTAGTGGTATCATATTATTGACCTTCTGCTGAGCAACCACATAAATTATCACAGACTGTACTCAAATGTACTAAGTTAATTACTATGGGATGTTTATACTCCATTTAATCACTATATTTCAAGATTTCCAGGTACGTACTCCAGTGTATACAGGGCGTCCTTGCTTAACGTCGGGATTACATTCCTGAAAATGTGACGCTATGCGAAACAACGATATGTGGATCAACCAATTGTTTCCTACCATATATTTCTTGTAATACACACCTCCAATCAGTGAAGAAGCTTCATCTGGTAGTTCACAAAGGTTGAGTTGAGTGTTGAAATGGAGGGTTCCTGGGCACCAACACACACCAAACAGACACTCTGGTTCTGACAACTATAAAATCAAGATATAATGTAAATACAGTATGTCTGAACATAACCATAGGCATGGCAAAGGTCAACATTAAGGGCATATGCTACAAAATAGATGCACAATAGACATAGACCTAGATTTTTTACCATCTAATGTACTTGTACAGTATATTTGAAAACCATGCTGTTAAAAAAGCATTGTAAAATTTATCCTGTATAAATAGTGCAAATAAAACTACACTTACCTGTGCAAAGTTACAACATTACTGTATATAAATTTATAAGCCAAAAAGTGAAATTTTGAGGTATTAATTCTTTTTTTACAGTAGACATTGTCACACAAATCACTTTAAAGCCTTGATATATTTATACCCAAAGTATAAAAATAACAAAACTTAAATGTTACCAACCAGGCTCTTTATGAAAACATTTATCCTTAACCCTATTATTTATGCATCAAGCCAAGAATTGTAAAATACTATAATGACACATGCACTCACAGCAACATTACCAAGAGTCTCCAGACATAAGAATTCAGTATAAACAGCAATATTACTGGATATATTAAAAGACTATGCAGTAGTCAAGGCTACAAACTATGCTCCTGGAAAATGAGCAGCAGTTGTCGCCCGGAAGTGCATTTTATTGTGTGCTGGTTAAGTGCTTTTTATTTTATCAATGTAGTCTCTCAATTTATATTGGCAATCAATAGACCAATACTATTCAATTCACAACTGTTCGGTTTATGGTGTGATGTTTCAGGAATATATCCCATTCCTAAAACAAAGTACAGTATACCAACAGTATACCAGTGCCTGTAACTATAAACATGAGGTACACAACATGTTACCAGTGCCTGTAACTATAAACATGAGGTACACAACATGTTACCAGTGCCTGTAACTATAAACATGAGGTACACAACAAGTTCACAAGACACAACTTTGTTCTCACCTTTGTTGGATCCTGAGGTTGATCCGGTTCATGGGGCTGCTCCGGCTGGTATGGCTGTTCTGGTTGATATGGATCCTCTGGTTGATATGGATCCTCTGGTTGATATGGATCCTCTGGTTGATATGGATCCTCTGGTTGATATGGATCCTCTGGTTGATATGGCTGTTCCGGTTGATAGGGTTGTTCTGGTTGATAGGGTAGTTCTGGTTGATAGGGTTGTTCAGGTTGATAGGGTTGTTCTGGTTGATAGGGTTGTTCTGGTTGATATGGCTCTTCTGGTTGATGTGGTTGTTCTGGTTGATAAGGCTCTTCAGGATGATATGGTTGATATGGAGGCTGAGGTTGATAGGGTGGTACAATTGAGTCAGAAGCATCGCAGGTGTAACCATCACCTGAGAATCCTGGGAGACAATCACATCTGTATCCATCTTCTGTTCTTGTGCACACGCCATATGGTGAGCAATTTCTCGCTGTCCCACAGCTCTCTGCTGAAAGACAAGACAACAGAAATTGTACACAAAAACAGCAGCGAGCGAGGGGACAACCTTATAAAATGGCAGCAGAATATGAACTGAGCGATCCAAACAGCTAAGCCAACCAAGCACCTGGCACATGGGGATGGGTTCGAGCATGATGCAATCTTTCGGAATGCCCTGAAAATTAATTCCCTGACCCAAAAATAAAAATTTGGACAGATTTTCCAGATTTTTTCTTGAAATTTTTAGAAAATGTACTTGATTTTCAACCTCAGAATTTGTTCCCAAACCCAGAATTGAGAAATTTTCTGGAAAATTTCCTAGCAAATTTTAATTCTGGCTATTGGAAAGTTCTGGTTATGAGGAATTTCAACTAGCGGAGATATTACTGTATACTTTACCAGTAAATGTGACGAATAAAAAAAAAATATTAAAAAAAAAAAAAATGCGTTGCCATTTAGCAGGAGATGGCACTTACTTCTACACACAATGATTAATTCCCTTTATGTTTTTGACCATATGAAAATTGTTTTGGCACATTTTGTGTGTGGTGCGCATTTAAATTGAAATAGGCCTAACCAGCCAAGTTGCCACATTAACTATTGACATGGTACATACAGTAATACTTTATGGGTGATTTAAGGATCTTCAATAGTAATTTTGACTATATGCATTTTTGGCTTTACGCGTGCTCTTCAGAACATAACCCCTATGTAAGATACGACACATCTGTACAGTATTATGAAATAGATTAAGATGAATGAATTATAGGAATAAAATATGAATTTTACGAAGATAGAAAACTACGTTTGGTTGGGTAGTCGGTAAGGGGTGGTGGGAGAGGACAACTCACCACCTCCCGTGTTCATCATCCCTGTGATCCATTTATAATGACAGCTTGCCATTTCAACATAATTCCCATATTATTTAGGTTTATTTGGTGCCAGGTTAATAAAATATTACAGGTGTATTGAAAATAATTAATTTCCCCCCAAAAATCCAGCACTCAATCCCAAATGAGCTAGTGTGGTCCCCTGTTTACAGTACAGAGTGGTATCAGTTGACCATTTCTGCTCTCTCTAACAATGTTGCCAGGACTCGCCATATCTCAAGCACCGTTTTTTTCAGTAATTCGAGTGACCCAGAGCCACTTTTTTGTCGAATTACCCTAAATAACCAAAGATCACTAAATTAATGTTATACCGCTACGCGCACTACCCACTGCTTTCCGCATAAGCTACAACTATGGTCACATTTCAACCAGTTGCTTAAGCGATAACTGCACATGTGAGACACGCGTAATATGAGACCCCACGGTAATTTATTTGTTAATATGCCTTTATATAATGTCACACTTAATATTATATGATTGGAGATACATTCCCAAGGAAATATTTTCAGCCAAAATATGTAATACAAGAACACATATGAATGAAAATAAAATTTTTTAGGCACATACAATGATTACTTCATGATGTAACATGATAATAAATGACCACAACACTAGAATTTAACTCACCAGAAACAATGTTGAGTGCTGCATGAGGTGGTGAGGTGAGGTGGTGTGACTGGAGTTACTGGGAGTTACCTCCTTAAAAAATCAAGTTAAATGTCCAACATAATTCCTTTATGGAATCTTTTATCACCATTGTTTTCACTTGAACTTGATGGCCTTTTTCCACTCATCTTGAATAAGGGTATACAGTAACACAGATGCAAAACTGAACACAAACTGAACAAGCTGGGGAACGAAATCAATAGTAAGCAGTACTGTTGGCGTTGATACGGGCACCGTCCTCCACCTTATTGTAGTAACCACCAAGAATCCACACAAAATTTTTTTTTTAATTTTTGTGAAATTTTTTGTTCAATATGGTGATTTTTTATGTTTGAAAAACTTTAAAATTTACCCCATTTCTGTAAAGATGAATTATTTGGACATATCACGAATTTATTGATCATAATTTCCAAATTCCGTAAGAGCGAATTTCCGTACCCAGAGTTTCTTTAACCCGGGGATGCCTGTATATCATATCACAATAAAATAATGGGTAATCCAAGCCCTTCTAAGAGGACAGGCAAGAAAAGAAGAGGCCTCAAGGGATAGGTCACTGGCAGTAATTTCAAATGACCATGCCCAGTGGGAATTTAAAATTCTAAACATTAAAGGATTCAGACAAATGTTTCTTGCCTGGAAATGGTCCAGACCATCTAAAATCTGGTCTTACGAAGTCCAGACTTTTGAGGGTTTACTGTATCTCTGTTTTTGACCATATGATAATAATTTGTTTCTGTTTTTTTGCATGTGTATGTAACGGAGTAAAATAAATTGATTAAAATACATATATCTACTCAAAATCACAAGGTGAAAAATAACAGCAAGGCAACTCACAGGTTGGCCCAATTGAGGGAAAGTAAGGCGATGTAGCTATAGTGCTTGGCAACCAGCCATGTTCACACACGTTCATTACATCATGCCTTACTTAGGCCTATTTCACACGACTGTTTTTTCCCGCATGGGAGAAGGCATATGTTCACATGGGAGTGTTTATCACGCTTCAGTTCGCCTGCATCTGACAAAAATATTCACAGGACCTTCCAGCTCCTACCACAGGTGCACCACAACTGACATGCAGGAAAAACATGCTCGTCATATGAAGAATTTTAGAACGCTCAGAGTATTTTTACACACTGCAGTTTGGAAGTAAAGGTAGAAGCATTGGGTGAGCATCTTCCCCACATGAATTTTCACCATCGTTCTCTGTCCCAATGAGATTCAGAAATTTATAAAACGCACCCATCCATACGGGTGGAAAAACGTGCTGGTGTGTGAAGCGGGTTTTACGTCAGAATAAGAGAGCTGTGGTTAGCCCGCCCAGTTTGAAATAGTACTGTAGAATATAAAAAATTGTTATTTGAGAATTAAAGGTTATGCTTTGCGAATATCTGATGGGGGTGTTAAAATATCAATTGCAGATAAGCAGGGTTGCAATTATTGGGGTTGCAAATAGCAAGGTATTCTTGTACAGGGGGATCTCGTTATACGAGCATTCTTTATACAAGAATTTGATGATACGAGGTTAAGGAATTTGCTCCATATATTAGCTATACGAGCGATATTGTTCGATGATATGAGAAGCGAGAACAGTGACCACTGGGGTTAGTTATACTACATACTTTCTCCTGAGAAAAAGCCATAATTTTAAGCAACATATTACTGCACTCACTTTGTACTCAAATGTACTAGGATAAAGGACTACAAAATTTATCTCTTGTGCAAACTATGTGATAGTTATACTCAAATTAATCACTATCTTGGAAGGATTCCAGCACTGCAAGTTATATTCTGCTAAGTTTAGTCAACGACATTTTATAAGATAGAAACTTTAAGCCTAAAACTACCTTAACCCTGGTTGAGAGGATGGGGAACAGGATGTGATGTTGATAGCCGGGCGGCGAAGATTACCTCGTGAGTATCTATCTGTCATATAGATGGAGTTTAAGTTTTTCACTTATAAAACGGCACTGAATTAACTTGGCAGAATACAGCTAGACCCCGACTTACGACTGCTTTGACTTACGACCGTTGGGACTTACGACCGCCGCAGATTTTTTATTAATTTTTTTTTTTTTTTTTCCAAATGACACACGCATTTTCTATACCGAAACGTTTCCAGTTAATGTAGTCTCCATGTATAATTAGAAAATTATGGGGGCCCCATGTGCATTCAGCTGACTACATAAAAGGTAAGTGCTCAGTCACACTGTATCAATTTCTTATTATTTATTACTTTCACTGTACTGTATTTCATTGTAGATTTTTTATTAAAAAAAAAAAAAAATTATTTATTTTTATTTTTTTTATCTATGTCGGACTTACGACCATTCGGACTTACGAACTGGATTGGGGTCCCTAACCCCGTCGTAAGTCGAGGTCTAGCTGTATAACTTAAATTGCTGTAATTCTTGTAAGATAGTGATTAATTCGAGTACAAACATTCCACAGTTTGCACTAGACATAAACATTTTAGTCATTAACTTAGTGCATTTGAGTAGAAGTTTGCCCTTTGGACAATTATTTCTTTTACTTTTTTCACAATATGTATTTAGGATGATGTGTGCATGTAAATGAGTAAAAATAAATGAAGAAAGTTACATAAATACAGTATTACCCCGCTTTACGCGGTTTCGCTTTCCGCGATTTCTCATTTACGCGGTGCCTCGCCAGAACCGAACTTTCATTTTCCGCGGTGCATCTACTCATATACGCGGGAAGCGGCGCGGGCAGGAAGCGCACAAGGTCGCCCAGTCATCAAAACATTACCGAGTTCTTCACCCGCCACCCACCACAGCCGGCCCAAGTCAGTGATAGTGATAATTATAGTGAGGATATGGACTTATATGGACTTTGAGGGGTTTGACAAAGAGGCCCTGCAAGCCTCTGTGGTGGATAGTGATACAATTGATACAAGTGATACAGGTGAGGGCCAATAATCTGCCCTCTGCCTCGGAACCAACCCCCCATCCCCGTGTGCCCAGCTATCTTTTCTACTAATGTAAGTGTTAAAAAAAATAATACTATTGATATCTCTCTTAATTATTAATTGTGTGTGCATACCATCATAAAGTTAAGATAATATTTTTACTACAATATAGTTGTGTGTCGTCAAAAAGTGGAGTTTGGGGGGTCGGGCCGGTCTCTATTGGAATTAATCCCATATGTTCTGTTGTTCACTTTACGCGGTTTTCACTTTACGCGGTACCCTGTGGGTTCAATTGACACCGTAAATCGGGGTACTACTGTATACCCAAAAATACGAGTTGAAAAAAAATCATAACACCTAACAGCTTGGCCCAGTAGCCTGCCTGATGGTTGATGCACAGAGACGTGTTTGTGAGTGGTTCAGCCAGACCGCGCACCCCTCCCCTACATTCCTACCGTCCTCCTCCCAGCCACCCTCTCCCTTCTCCAGTGTTTGAATCCGCTATCCCAGATTGTCCGCTCGTACTGAATCGCTTTTATTTACTGTCAACGCTATATTCGGTGCTTGGGAACGCATCCCTATTTAACCCATGTATTATTCCCTCCGCTATATGAGTTTTCACCATACAGTACGAACAGACTCCAAGGAACGTATCTACTCGTATCATCAAGATTCTACTGTACAGTACAGTATTTTGATTTTTTTTTACATCACAAAACTTCATCATCAGGACAGTCACCCATACTTTTCAAGCAATCACCACTAAAGGTGTTAATATATTTGCTATTTTGAGATAACAAGACTCTTAAGGGCATAACTTCAGTTAAACAAAGGATTGTTATATAGCTATGACATATTTTAGTTTCAAATGACACCATTTGCTTACTGTACTCACGTTGCTCAGCAGTTGGGTTACAAGTCTGTCCATCTCCACTGTAGCCCGAGAAACACATACAACGGAAGCTCCTGGTACTATCATCATATGCACAATTAGCATAAGGACTGCAAGTATCTTCCTCCAAACAGTCACGTTGCTGGACTACTGCTGACTCACCTGGAGAACACAAGAAGTTGTTGAGGGAGGACACATGCTGTGATTCTATTCATAACCTAGTTTTCTGGACAAACTACAGATGAGTCTGTAAAACAAATATCCCCCACTGGTGCAAAATTCAACCAGATAATTAAAAAAAAAGAAGCAAGGAAATGCTTTACACAGAACAATATACATTTTGCATATTCCTGTTTTTTATCATGGATGGGATACAGGTATACCTCTTATCGTGCTCTAGATGCATTTCTGGAAAACAGAGATATAAGAAGCATCTCAATAAGAGGTAAGCATAACATGAAGATGTACTCATGGCAGCACTATTTCTCACCTATGAGTAATATACAAGACTTCATCAAGTATTGGTAATAGCACTAATTGTACACATAATACAGTAAATGTTTAATACCTTTCCTAAAAAAAAAGCCGTTTTTTTCTAAAAACCAGTTTCTGTGATATGACCCAGAATGGGATGCTTAGCTTTTACCTAGGTATGTTAATGCCTAGCAATAACTCGCCAGGCCAACATACAGGCAATTAAAACATCTAATAATTACTTAATAAGTAATATTAGGAGGACACGTCGCTACCTGGCATTTAATTGCGATTGTCGAAACCCCCTCCTTCATCCCCCATCGCACGCACTGCCACCTTCATCTCTTGCCTTAGAGCGAGCAGTAAATAAAAGTCAACTCTCGAGGGGTGGAGATGGGTGGGTTATCGCGTCGCATTCTGGGTCATACCACAAAAACTGTTTTTTTTTTAAAAAACGGCTTTTTGTTCAATCCCAGAATGTGACGCTTAGCTTTGAATACCCGAGCAGGAGGTGGAGAGGGAGGTGACTTGCATACAAGGCTCCGCTAACTTAGGTCCAGATTATGATTATAAACCGCGTGGAATATTTCCAAAATTAGGAACATTTACTGGAAGGTAAAATGTTAATTTACATATCTCAATTAGGATACTCACTTTATTATGGTGATGAAGATCTCCAAAAGCCCATTGCCTTTATCTAACTGAGGCTCATATGCCGCAGAAAGGACAAAGACCCTGCGCATTTCCTAGTGTTATGTGCCAAAAATTTCTTGCCAGAGTCTGCTTGATTCACTAATTGAGATAAAGATTTTGTCATTTGACTAGAAGACGATTTCATACCATCCCTGGATGAGAAAACATAGGGGCCTCAATTAGGGAATCTGGAAAACCATTCCTGAAGATTTTTAACTGGGCACAATATATGAGGAGCCCTTGTCTCATCCATTAGACATTTTATCCTAATAGGTTGAGCTTGGAAATTTTCCCTTTCATTTTTTCTCAGGATCTGCGTAGGTAAAAGGGGTAACATCCTACTCAGAAAATACCAATAATGATGGATTATTGGAAATTGAAATCAGTTCACTTATTCTCATACCTGTTGCTATTGCTAGAAGGAAGGCTGTTTTCTATAGTAATTTATCTCTGTTCAGATTTATATTGTAATTAGGCCCCATAAGAAATTTAGTAACTTTTTCCAGAGACCAAGGTGGGATTCTCTTAAGCCGAGGGGGTCTCTGAATGAAAAAGGACAATCTTAGCATTTAAAAAAATCCTTGGGTTCAAAGTAATATTAAAACCCCAAGCCAGAGGGTCAACCAATGCTGATTTATAAGATTGCAATTGTCGATCCTTGAAGACCTTTAACTCTGAACAGAAATTCTAAAAATTCTAACACAACTGTTTCCGACAATGATTCTGGAGTTGTTCACTTGATAAATTGTTGAAAAAGATTCCAAGCTTTCTCATATTGAATAGAAGTTTGAGGTCTATGACTTGCTAATACTTGGTTAGCTATATTGAGATTACCCAACAACCTATTTAAACTCCTTTTGAGAAACTTCAAGCGTGAAGTGCCAAGGATATCTCGAACTGAGAATGTAGTACCTGGTCTAGACATCCTTGTTGCAAATGTAGCGGATTCAGGCACCAGTCCAACAGATCCAGGCACCAATGGTGTATGATCCAATATGGTGCAATTAAGAGGACCTTGCCTTGGAAGGATCAGAATTTGTGAACCACTTTGGGCAATATTTTCACAGGTGGGAACAGATAGATTGAATTCCAAAGGTTCCAATCTAAGAGTAGAGCATTTCCTAAAAGATTCAACCTCTCCAGAAATGCATAAAGTTGCATCTTGTGATTTTTTAGGGAGGCAAAGAGATCTATCTTTGGAGTTCCAAACTTCTCCACTAGACTCTTGAACTCTGATACCTTTAGGGACCATTCTGTTTCTGTCTATACTGGCCAGAGACAGGACAACGCATCTGCCCAATTGTTTTGTACTCCCGATATATGAGTTGCTTTGAGGTAAAGTGTTTGTGTTACAAATACACTGAAGATTTTTTCTGACAGTTGTAGAAAGGGCCAATACCTGGTTGAGCCTTGATGACTGAGACAAAACACTGCCATTTTGTTGTCCATGGCAAACAGGATCGCCATATTCTGTAAATTTGGGTTTGCCGACAAAAAGAATAGGACCACTGCTAATTCTTTTACATTTAGGTGTTTGTCCCAAAGGAAGTTGCTCCACTTCCCTTGACTGAATTCCCCTATTGAGGAATGGTATCCCCATCCTATTTCGGACGCATCCGTACAAACGACCAGACCTGTTTGAGGCGGAACCCATTAGATTGTCAACAATGAATCCACCAAAAAAAGGAGAAAACGTGGTCAGCATAATGGGAACAGGCAACAGCAGTGCTATAATGACCCTAAGCTGAAAAAACTCAGGGCTAGAGTCAGGAGGGTGGGTAAGGGTTACAAACAAATTAGAACACCTGAAATGTTACAATTGTATCAAGCTTCCCTTGCTGCTGTCAGGGAACGTGTAAACGAACTCAGACAAAATGCATGGGAGACATATGTCAACAGCTTGAACCAACACACATCCCTCAGCAAAGCCTGGAAAGACAAACACAATCAGAGGTAAAAACAGTAGACACGTCACCCATCCAAACCCTCTGCAAAAGTCGAATGAGCTAATAACAAAGTGGGCTCATGTGTCTCGCTATGACATGTTACCAGCTAGGACTCGGGGACTCCTTGATGCGAAGTCTGCAGAGAGAAGTAATCTTATTAACTTTATGCTGGGCAAACAGCACAATGAGTGTGATGTTCCATTACTGAGTGGGAGCTGGACGCCCGCCCTCGCCAGGGGTAGGTCTACTTCCCCTGGAGAGGACGGAGTCACCTACAACATCGTTAGACTACTAAGGCGTGTGCCAGGCAATCCTTTGTTGGTATTGTACAATAGGAGTCATGCTGAGGGCCAACTACCCACATCATGGACCAGCAGTTTTGTTGTACCAATACCGAAACCAGGACAGCCTGATGCTTTTCGTCCCATATCACTAACCAGCTGCCTGTGTAAAACCTTTGAGAGGATGGTTCTTAGCAGACTCTTATATAGAGTCAGAGAACACATGTCTCCTAACATAAATGGCTTCACCCATGGTAAAGGTGTACATAATTGCATCACCACATTCCTAACTGTGCATGGTGATGCAAGGCACAGATACACCACATTTCTTGACCTAAAAGCTGCATTTGATATTGTCAATAGGCAACTGATATTGCACGAACTAGCCAAAATGGATATAGGATGTAGGCAACTTGGTACCCCTCAAGGTGGAGTACTTAGCCCCACTTTGTTCAATGTTCTTATGAATGCATTATTAAATTTAATACCAGACAACCCCAGCAATATCTCAATCAGCTATGCTGATGATATTCTTATGCATGCTAAAACTCATCGTGAAATGCAAACCACCCTGAACCATGTATACGCAGCCTGTGAGAACCTTGGTCTTATTATCTCCACTGAGAAAACTAAGGTGTTCAACAAACAACCTGGTAACCGCAAACGCAGCCCCGCCAAGTTCAAGATAGGTAACAACACTATTGACTATGTTTCTTCTTTTAAATATCTTGGTGTTTCTGTCCCTTGTACCGTACCTGCCATACAACAGCTAACTCGCCAATGTACTGACAGACTGAAGCCTCTTAGAAGTGTAGCGGGGTACAGCCCGCACTATGGTGCTAATATTAGAATTGTTAAAACAATGTACCTAGGCTATATAAGATCTCTGATAGATTACCACGCACCAGCCCTGGTCCTTCGTGACGGGAAAGGCGTTGACAAGCTCGAGAAAATGCAAAATAAAGCCCTCAGAATTAGCCTAGAATGTCCCATGAGCACTAAAGTACTTAATATGAGGAAAGAACTAGGTATACCCAGTGTTAAAGATAGAATAATTGAAGTCAACCTCATGATAGCCCTGAGGCTTCTGCGTGGTGATCCTGATAACATTGTTTCCTTAAAATTGCTAGAATGTATGAACCATGGGACTGTTGAGTCTAAATGGATCCAAACTACAGCTACACATATGAAGATGTTTGGACTAGACCACCTGTACAAAGTTGAGACACAACAGCGCTTCCTGCCACCCTGGAGGACAGTTCCCTTCGATATCACAATACCGACATGTCCGCCTAAAAAATTAATTATACAAAGCATTTATCTCCAACATACTGCCAAATTGAGAGCTCTTGAACACATACACACTCTACAGACTGATGGAAATATCACACAGACCATCTACACTGATGGATCTCTTAACACCGCCTGTGGGAGGGCTGGAAGTGCTATTGTTGTGACTCAACCTAACGGTAATATAATTGAGAAAGGAGTTAGAATTAACAACTGGGCATCCACTCTACAAACTGAATTAGTTGCCATACTCACAGCTATTAAATTAATTGAAACCACTGTCACTGACAGTCTCATAATCACCACTGACTCTCTATCCTCACTACTTGCCCTTGGCACCCTCGACTCAGGTTGTCACGCTCTTGTCTCTGAAGCCAGACACAAATATGCGTGCCTTGTTGACCGGGGTGTCAAGGTCACTCTGTTGTGGATCCCCTCTCACATAGGCCTCATAAAACATGACGGAGTTGATGCCCTCGCCAAACTCGCGTCTAACAAAGACACCGTTGAATACATTTTGGGTCTGTCAAAAAGAACCCTTAAAACTGTAATTAGGAAAGAACTTATTGAGGAGTTTGACGCAAGAAGACTAGTGCAAACAGGCACTAGTCGATCCATAGTTTACCATGATGAGATGTATCAAGTGAAACATGTATACAGTGGTCCCTCGGTTAACGAGCACAATCTGTTCCAGCAGGTTGCTCGTTAACCGAAAAACTCATTAACCGCTGCTGTGCATCCCGGATGCTCTGTCCCGCGCCCGTCAGTCGCCCCACCGCAGATGACGAGATGTTGTGTTCTACAGCTGCTGCATCCCTCAAGTCAGTAGTCTCATTGAAGGCCGTCTTCACATCAGAAGAGTCTACAGCACTGGATGCAGACAAGACCCTTGAAGATCTCCGCACCGCAGCCCGGGCCGACCCTTCCTATATCCGGCTCGTCGACTGTGTGTCCCTGGGATTTCCATCTAACCGATACGACCTTCATGACTCGCTACTCTCGTACTGGAAGATACGCGAGGACCTCTATTGTGACGGAGACCTCGTCTTGTATGGTCCACGAGTAGTCATTCCTGCTGCCCTACGCCGCCGTACCTTGACCCGCCTTCACGACAGCCATCGAGGAGTGGAGGCCACCAAGCGACGGGCGAAGCAGACTGTATTTTGGCCCAGAATCGACGCGGACATTGCAAGTACCGTCCGTGCCTGTGAGCCGTGCCAGATTCTGCAACCCAGCCAGCAACAGGAACCTTTAATGTGCGACGATAACCCTTCAAGACCCTTCAAGTCTGTGTCGGCCGACTTCTTTGCAGTGGCAGGGAAGTCCTTCCTCGTCATTGCCGACCGATTGTCTGGATGGCCTGTTGTCGTCCCCTGTGGTAGTGACACAACGGCTACTGCTACCATCCGGAATTTCAGACATTACTTCAGAGAAGTTGGTGTTCCCCTCCGCCTCAGGACTGATGGAGGACCCCAGTTCACCAGCCACGAGTTCAGGGACTTCATGGACCGTTGGGGAGTCCGTCATGTCGTGACCTTGCCCCACTACCCCTAGGCGAATGGACACGCTGAAGCCGCAGTCAAGACTGTTAAACACCTGATCCTTAAGGTGTCACCCTCAGGAAATATTGACTGCGAGGACTTCGATCGAGGTTTGTTAGAGTTACGCAACACCCCGAACTTCACCGGACGCTCCCCAGCCCAGGTTCTATATGGACATCATCTCAGGTCTTGTGTTCCTGCCCACCCGAAGTCTTTTTCTCAAAAATGGCAAGCCAAGACTGAAGAATGTGACCGCCGTGCAGCAGAACGAGCCGCAGATGTCGCTCCTCGGTACGACTGTCATGCCTGCCCCCTTCCCAGGTTACATATCGGCCAGCAGGTCAGGATTCAAGATCCGGTATCTCACCGCTGGGACAAGGTTGGGGTTGTTATGGGTATTGGCCGGTCCAGGGACTACCAAGTGCATCTTCCTAGTGGTAGAGTATGGTGGAGGAACCATCGTTTCCTCCGACTTGTGGAGCTGCCTAGTGTTGACCCTTCCCCAGTTGAGTCCCCTAATGTTGATGTCTTTACAGTAAATCCATCCTCACCTTGTGTTTCTGCCCCGGTACTCCGCAGGTCCGAGCGACTCAGAAACGAAAGGTCCGCTCAAGATGAAACTATGAGCGTATAGGGGGGGAGGGAGGTGTATAATATGGACACGAAGTAGTACCTTAAGCTGTGTATTCTTAAATTACTCTATTAATTATGTATAGTAAAGTATTACAGAACATGTATTAATCCTATGTAATATTTCCATTTATTATGCACCATGTTATGTATGTGAATTATCATATTTACATATTATGTATTCAGCTTGTGAATGCTGGCATCTGTACATGCCAGCGCAGAGTGATACAGAGAGTTGAGATCGCTAGTCCTTATGGTGTGGAAGCCGACTGTCTATTAGTTCCTCTGTATATCTCCCGTACGAGAATAAGAACCTATTTTCAAGATAACAAGTGTTTGCGTATACCCTCAGTAGTGTAGAACATTTTGGGGGTATCAAAGACAAACATAGAGTATTAACTGTGAATATGGTAAAGAAGAATATCTCCAAGAAGCGTTCTGGTGATCGCATTCCCAGTGATGATCGTAAAAGAAAGGCTATAACCCTTGAAGAGAAGCTCGATGTTATCTACCTCAAAATCACCCTTCTCCCCCATCACGTTATATTCACATTTTTCCAAGGTAAAGTGTTACATTTACTGTATGATTTCATTATTAGATATGAATGTAACATTTATTTAGACTGTGCTATCCTTTGTGTTAGACTAACTACTAAATTTTTTCGATTTCGAGTAGTAATCTGCACCTAAGCCTATTTTCTCCCTAAGCCCTGTTATTTCTATTACGTGAATTTCTATAACACGATGTTTTACAAGAACACAACTGTCGCGTTATAGCAGAACTGACTGTAGCTGAATCGCCAGGCAAGAGAAGAAGGTGGCAGTGCGTGCAATGGGGGGCGAAGGGCGGGGGTTTCGACAATTGCAATTAAATGCCAGGTAGCGAAGTGTCCTTCTAATATTACTTATTAAGTAATTATTAGATGTTTTACTTGCCTGTATGTTGTCCTGGCGAGTTATTGCTATGCATTAACATACCTAGGTTAAAAGCTAAGCGTCGCATTCTGGGTTGAACGAAAATGGTGCTTACCAATTATAATCATGAACCAATACAACTCTTGAGTTTTCATTAATCTTTATACTGTAATATGAATGAAAATTATAAATAAATCTTTCTTTGACACAAAAACTCACCAGAATCCTTTGTACATATGAGGCCATCTCCACTAAATCCAGGGAGGCAAATACACTGAGGAGCAGCAGAACGAAGTTCACACACAGCATTAGGGTCACATGGGATGCCATCACAGCTGGCTGCTCCTGTTGAGAAGAAAATGAAACATTGAGTGCTTCACATTATTTAATATTTTAAGAAGTTTATGCAGAGTGGTGACAACAAATATAAATACTGTAATGGTTCTCACTGACCTATGGGGTACAGTACTTGGAGACAATAAATAAGAGCTAAAATGGTTATAATTCATATAAATTTATATCCATTTTTACTCCAATTGTGGAAGAACAGTTGACCGATACAATACAATCTGTCCTGATAAGTAGAACAGGGAGAAATTAGACAAGATTCAATAGATCTACTTACTATGTAAACCCCTCAAATATATCAGAGAATTGAGAAAGGATGTTTTGAACTGTTGAAGGTTAGGTGATGGAAAAACTTTTTAGAAAGAGTTTGACAATGTACTAGTTAGGAAAATAATAAGATTTTGTAGTGTAGACACATGGTGATGGTGCTACAGTGAATAGTTCATAACATTGACAAGAAATATTCTTTAAGTTGGGAAGTGGAGAGCTATCCCTGTGAGTTTGCAGTACTGGAAGTGTTCTGGTAAGATTGTTGTTGTTGTTGTTGTTGTTACTATTACAGATTGAACTTTGATTTAACGGCACTGGATTTACCAGCAACTCGCATTTAACAAAAAATTTAGAGATCGTCATTTCTCAAAGGCCCGCCTGTAATTTCCACTAGTTTTTCTACCTTCTGCAATGCTCCTGCGGCACTGCATCGGTTTGTTTTGGCATTGGAGTCCAGCACCAAAGAGAGATGGTAAGACCTGTTTCCCCCCAGCATTGGGAGAGGTGCTCACAACAAAGATCTCTGAGACTGGGGAACTTCAGCAAGCAAGCAACACAGCACACCAGAGGTAAATTAACAGTCGATGTTTAAAACTTACCTCACACACCTACGCACATAAACATTCAAACACTCAAACATGTAAAGTACCTGTATACTGTAAACTGTTTGTTATTGATGTTTATTTGATATTATGCCCTCGTTTCTTTATTTATTTTATGTTCTATATGTATTGAGTAAAACAAGTGTTAAAATCAGACGGCCCTGACCACCCGTATCACCCTTAGGTAATAGGTAGTAGGCAGCTACCAAACAGGGAGGTACTACTGCCTGGGAAGATATTGGAAGCATTATGTGTTGTCTAATGGTAGACCCTGCTGCCATATGGCATCATAAAAATTGTGACCAAGTTCCAGGTTGCTGATCTGACTTTCTGCCTCATTTACACACAATTGCAGGGTCTCAATTGTTTCTCTTAATATTGACAACACAACATACATATATTGTTTCTCACTTTTGATTTTTTTTTCATTTTGTATTTCTTTATGGTTCTTTATTATTATTATTATTATTATTATTATTATTATTATTATTATTATTATTATTATTATTATTATTATTATTATTATTACATATTCGCCCCCCAGGCCCCGATGTGGGTCAGTGACGTGTGCCCGAGTGGGCTAATCCTTATAAAAAAAAAAAAAAAAAAAAAGGTCACATGAGCTGAGGTAGGATGGGGATTAGGGATAATCTTCTTGACAGTATTCAGGATCAGGTCTAGGGTCCATTGATATTATTTAGGTTTCCCCTCATTTAGTGATCTTTTCACTTAGCGATCGGTTTTTCAGTAACACATCCGGATCATTAAACGAGGGATACCTGTACAGTAGAGTCCTGGTTATCCAGAGTCCAGGCAACTGGTAGATTCAACTGACAGGAACCAAAATGAAATAATATAAATTTCTCCAACTCAGCTAGAATCCTAAGTTTGAATACCTCACGCAACGGGGATGAGCTGCCATATTCACTACTATGATAAACAATAAAATTAATACATTGCAAATCATAAAATATAATTGCACGATAGCTCCTTCCACGAACAAACTCAAAGTGGTGGTCCGAGCCATAGGCTGCCGGTCCACGGCGAGTTTCCAGGAAAGAAAGAAACAACAGTATAATTTAATAATCGCACCTGAATTCCACCAGGAATAATTATCAGTTGATAAAGTCGATGATATTAAATAATATTATGTTTTCAGAAGCACATATCATAATATTGATAATTATGCCATAGTGCTACAGTACGTACGTACCTACACACGAAAATACTGTTATGTGTACACTCGGGCACTCAAATTGGAATGTACCTTGTAACTCAGCGAAATCACGATTTCTTTTTTATGGGATTAGCTCACCAGGGCACAGGTCAATGACCCACATCAGAGCCTGGGGGCAAAAAAATAATAATACTAATTTAATAATAATAACAATAATAAAAATAATAAAAAAAAAAAAGCCTCGGTTAACGAAATTTCGGTTTACGAAATTCTTACGAAAACGTGTCAACATGTTTTCGCTTGCTCACCAGCTGGAAGATTAGTCCGCCAATACAGTAATCGGTTCTTGGGCTTATATTCGTTTCCATTGGAGTAAATATCAAGAAGGTTGTGTTATTCAATATTTTTCCAAGTTTTATATTAAAATTTTTAGTCATTTTAACACTTATTTAACATAATTGCAGTACAGGAAACTAGTTTTTGGTGCACCCATCAGCCACTTCACTCACCCACCATGGCATCTGTTTGTGTGTCTGTTCAGTGGAGGTAACATCTTGGTTGTGGCTCTCTTGAACACAGAGCATTTTTACGATTTTACAGTACAATTATTGGACAATATTGATAATATATAGTGCAGTTTAGTGTTGATTTAAAGAAAATAATCTTTAATGACAACCAGTGAACTTAAAATTTTAGTGTTGAAATTACTGTACCCTGTATTGAATCAAGCATGGGTCCAAAGAAATCGAGAAAGGCGATTTCAATTCAAGTTAAACAGGAAATCATTAAGAAACATGAAGAAGGCATCAGAACAAATGTGCTTAGTAAGGAATATGGCATGTCAGCATCAACTGTCGACAATTCTTTCGCAGAAAGACAAATTTAAAGTGAAAGTGAGAGACAAATCTACCAGAGTGTTTAAAGGTAGATCATTAATAGCAGAAACAGAGAGGTTACTTCTCATTTGGATTAGGGAAAAACAAATGAAAGGAGATTCAGTTTCTACTGAATTTATTTGTGAAAGAGCCAGGGAAATTTACGAACATTTGAAGGAATAGCAACCTAGTTCTTCTGAAACTATGTTCAAAGAGTTTAGGACCAGCAAGGGCCGTTTCAAAAAATTTAAGAAAAGATGTGACATTTTTAGTGTTGTTAGGCATGGTGAAGCTGCCAGTGCAGATAAAGAAGGAGCAGCAAAATTTGTAGTGGAGTTTAAGGAACTGGTGGATACAGAAAATAATCTTCCACAGCAAGTGTTCAATGTGGACGAAACTGGGCTGTTCTGGAAGAAAATGCCCAAAAGGACATTCATCACCAGAGATGAAGCCTCTTTACCGGGGCATAAACCCATGAAGGACTGTCTCACTCTATTGCTTGGTGCCAATGTTTCATTGGATTTCCAACTGAAGCCTATGCTTGTCTACCACTCTGAAAACCCCAGGGTGTTCAAGCAACAAAAGGTGGTAAGAGGACAACTTGGAGTTTGTTGGAAGTCCAACAAGTCCAACCGTAAGGCATGGGTAACAAGGCAGCTCTTTAATGAATGGGCTGTTGAGGTGTTTTGCCGTTCTGTGAAGAGCTACCTAACCACCAATAAACTCCCTTTAAAGGCTCTTCTCCTTCTGGTTAATGCCCCTGGTCATGACCCTGAACTTGCCAGCACTTTGGAGGCTCAATTTGACTTTGTCAAAGTGTTGTTTTTGCCTCCCAACACTACATCAATTATGCAGCCAATGGACCACAATGTAATCAGCAACTTCAAGAAGCTGGACATGAAGAAAATGTTCAGAAGGTGTCATCAGTCACAGTTCTGGAAGAAGCAATACAACATCCTGAAGGCTGTAAAATTGATTGTGTCATCATGGCAAGATGTCTCCATTCGATCCCTGAATTCTGCATGGAAAGCACTGTGGCCATCAGCAGTCCATGATTTTGAGGGATTCGAGGAAGAAACAGAGTTGGACAAGGAGATTGTGTCCATTGGTCATTCAATGGGACTCGAAGTGGAGGAGGATGATGTGGAAGAGCTTGTGATGTCTCATGAGGAGGAACTTACTCCTGATGACTTGAAGCAACTGGATGAGATCTTAGAAACTGACAGTGGTGAGGAGGAAAGGGAAAGTGATGACCATATGTCTTCTTCCGATTTAAAAGATGTTGTTCACCACTGGGAGATGTTCAGGAAACTGGCTTCAAGGCACCCTGCTGTGGAAACAACAGAACCTATTTTGTGTACTGTTGAGGACAAAGTGGTCTCCTTCTTCAAGAACCAGCAAATGATCGGGAGGAGAAATGCCCCACGACCAAAAATTGGCAGTTTCTTCTCCAAAAGGCAACGGGAGAAAGATGCTACCCCTCAGCCTTCCACTTCAAAAAGGAGAGAGGATTTTCCTGCTGGAGAATCTGTCAGTCTGGAGGTTCCTGACATTTTTATGGAAGGTGACTCGCCTTCCAAGAAGCAGCAAAATGTTTCTCCTCCACCCCCACTTCTTTCTCTTCTCCTCCTCCACCTCCCACTTCAAATTCACATCAGCATCATCAACCAGAAGCCTTCTACATACACACCTCAAAGTAAGTGTACTTTACTGCATTTTTTTTTTACTTTGTATGTAATTTTCGGTGAGCTGGAACCAATTACCCAAAACCCCATTGAAACAATGGTTTCAGTTAACGAACGACCCTCTGGAACGAATTGAGTTCATTAACCGAGGGACCACTGTAGAAAGAAACAATATACTGTAATGTATGTATGTTGTGTTGTCAAAATACGAGAAACAATCGAGACCCTGCAATTGTGAATGAAGGAGAAAGTCAGATGAGCAACCTGGGACTTGGTCACATATGGCAGCAGGGTCTACCATTAGTCAACACATTATGCTTACAATATCTTCCCAGGTGGTAATACCTCCCTGTTTGGTAGCTGCTTACTACCTACTAAAGGTACACCACCGATTATCCAGGAACTGATGGTCCAGCACCTCCTTTAGTCTGGACAAAATTATGAGAGGGCATTTAACTTACTACCCTTCCTCCCAGCCAGGGTGAAGGTAGTTTTAGGCTTAGAGTTTTTATCTTATAAATGTAGCTGACGAGACTTAGCAAATATAAATTGCATTACCGGAATCCTTGTAAGATAGTGATTAATTTGAGTATAAAAATCACATAGTTTGCACAAGAGATAAAAATTTTAGTCTGGTGTACTACATTTGAGTACAAAGTGTGTACAGTTCAGTAATGTTACTCAAAATTATGGCATTTTCACATTTAATATTTGTTTATTTAAGTTTCTAGCAGTCCATGGTGCTTTAGAGACACAGGAGGTGTACAATTAGTGGGTCAGGTGTATTGTCGAGTTATTATTACCTGACCTCGGTTGGTCCGGCAAAACGGATAATCCGGCAAGGCTTTGGAACCAAGGTGCCGGAAAATCGGTGGTGTACCTATACCTGGCTCACGATATGGAAGATCAGCCCATAGGTCAGATTAAATTGGCAAAGTACTCTTCTTTGCAGTTGATGAATACTGTACTGTACTGTATATTGTACAACAAAAAATTTCACCAAAATTATAAAATTTCTTTCGTGTGGATTCTGGTGGTAGCTACAAGATGGTTCGCACCTACCCTACACAACATTGGTGCTACTCAGTTTGAATTCTTTCCCCAGCTTGTGTTCAATTTTGCATCTGTGTTCAGGACTGTGTTACTGTGTACCCTTATTCAAGATGAGTGGAAAAAGGCCACCAAGTTCAAGGGAAAACAATGCTGATAAAAGATTCCATTAAGGACATTAAACTTGATTTTTTAAGGAGGTAACTCCCAGTAACTCAAGTCACACAACCTCACCTCACCTCAGCTCATGCAGCACTCAACATTGTTTCTGGTGAGTTAAATTCAAGTGTTGTGGTCATTTATTATCATGTTACATCATGAAGTAATCATTGTATGTGTTTAAAACTATCGATTTTCATTCATATATGTGCTTGTGTTACGTTCTGGGGCCACAAAAATTATTATTAAACTGTACTGTATTGAAGATATTTTACTTATTATGTTTATTATTGGCATATTATCATTGTGTGCACCAAAATGGTCATTATAAACAAGTTTTGTGGCATTTTAACCCTTAAAGTCCCATTCACTTCAGTTGTTACCCAACAGTGGAAGATCAGTCTTCCTCTATTGTTACTAAATTCTCACACTAATACTTCAAACACAGTGGGCAGATAACCCCATCCATAAGTACACCAACAGGAAGGAAAAACAATAAAGTACAGTGGTCCCTCGATTAACGAAAGGTTCATTTAACGAAATTTTGGTTAACGAATTAGCTCTCATAAGGATCTTCAGTTCCATTAACGAACAAAACTTCGATTAACAACAGCCTTACGAGAAACACGCTTTGTTGTGTGCCTCAGCTGATCGGCCAGTCCGCCAATACAGTACAGTAGTACCCCGATTTACGCGGTCAATTGAACCCACAGGGTACAGCGGAAAGTGAAAACCGCGTAAAGTGAACAACAGAACATATGGGATTAATTCCAATAGAGACTGGCCCGACCCCCAAACTCCACTTTTTCCGACACAATACCTATGTTGTAGTAAAAATAACATCTAAATTTTATGATGGTATACTCACACAATTAATATTTAAGAGAAATACAGTCGCCAGGTGAATGTCCATTCAACTAATGGACTCAAATCCCCCCCCCCCTCTTCCCAGCTCACTGGCCACTACCTCTCTGAGAAATGATTGGGTGAAACACTAGATTTTAACGTTTAGTAATAAATAATACCTCAGACTAAAGTTAGGATAATATAATTGACATTTCTGGATTCCTTGCAGGTCAGGGAATATTTTGAATGTAAACTTCATATATTTTGCACAAAAGATAAAATATTTGCTTTGTGTAAACCAAATTATTACATTAGATCTAAAATTTGTATGTCTAATGCAAAATCCATGATGTTTATATTCAAAATGATCATCATATTGTAAGAATTCCAGCAATGTAAATTATATTCTGGCCGGTAATTTGTATGAATTTTATGAGCTAAAACAAATATCTTCAGTAAATAAACAAAGAAATATTCTTCAAGGACACTATCTGTCAATCAAAATACCCCACCTCCGCCCTCCCTCCCTTCCTACCCCCCACCTTCCCTCCCTACCAGAGAAGCGATTGGGAGAAAATAGTATATTTACATTTTTAGTAATAAATAATAACCCAGACTAAAGTTAGGATAATATAATTGACATTTCTAGATTCCTTGCAGGTCAGGGAATATTTTGAATGTAAACTTCATATATTTTGCACAAACGATAAAATATTTGCTTTGTGTAAACCAAATTATTACATTAGATCTAGAATTTGTATGTCTAATGCAAAATCCATGATGTTATATTCAAAATGATCATCATATTGTAAGAATTCCAGTAATGTAAATTATATTCTGGCAGGGTAATTTGTATGAATTTTATGAGCTAAATAAAAAAAAAAAATAAATAAATTACACTTCACCGTGTATATGAGCAGATGCACCGCGGAAAGTGAAAGTCCGGTTCTGGCAAGGTACCACGTAAATGAGAAATCGCGGAAAGTGAAACAGTGTAAAGCGGGGTAATACTGTAATTGGTTCTATACTTACATTCGTTTCCAGTGGAGTAAATATCAAGAAAGTTGTGCTCTTGAATATATATTTTTTTTTTATTATAATTATTGGTCATTCTGAAATTTAGTTAACTATTGATAATATACAGTTCAGAAATTATTATGAAACACGAAGGCATTAGAACCAACGAACTCTGTAAAGAATATGGCATGTCATCATCGACTGCCTCTACAATCAGCCGTTTGATATGTAAACAAAGCTGCCGGGAATACGACATACACACCCCAAATTAGTTAAAATACAGTACTGTATTCTATTTTTTTTTATTATTGTACAGTACTGTATACTGTACAGTACAGTACTGTATTTAGTTTATATTTAATGTTTTGTTAATTCTATTACCGGTATACAGTACTGTAACTTTCTATGTATACTTTTTCTGTGAGTTGGAACCAATTACCCAATATCCCATTGAAATAATAAATTCAGTAAACGAAATTTTCGGTTAACAACCGACTCTGTGGAACCAATTGTATTCGTTAATCGAGGGACCACTGTAGTTGATAGATGTGTTCAAGCTCTTATTTTACGGTCAGTACACTTTTAGATCTAGTTATGGCAGGACGTGCCTTGACCCCCAGAGCAAGGGCACCATAACCCCGAGCCAGATGAATTTTCATAAGCCAAAGCTTCATAAATATGGGTCTGTCTGTCTGTCTGTCTGTCTGTCTGCGCAGCATTTTTGACAAAATGGTTTTCTGTTCCATATATGGGACATCCACAATCAACTGGCAGAAGCCAACTGATCTACATGTGTATTATCTGCATCGAATGAGTTAAAATTTCCAAAATATACAAGCAATATCAAAACAACTCTTAAAGGATATGACTTTTCCAGAATTCAGTGGTACTGAAATTTGATATATCAAGATTATAATGTACAAGTACAATATAAATACTGTATATGCAGATCTAATTACTCTATAAAACATCAACTCCACTTTTTTAACATTTTACTCGCTGTATAATTTTCAGAGGAATTAATTCAACTTAATATCACAAAGAAACCATAAAATATCATAACTGTATTGTGAACTCACTTTCACAGACGACCCCATCTCCAGTGAACCCAGGATTACATAAACAAGTGAAGCTCCCAGGGTTATTGACACAGGTGGCATCAAAGTGGCAGTTGTCTCGTCCTGTGTCACATTCGTTCATATCCAAACAAATCTCCTCGTTGAGCGTTGCATCATACAATTCCTCATATCCTCGTTCACATACACATCTATGACAGTCAGAGAAGATTATGGTGTTAGTGGTTACAATCAGGCACAGTATACAAATTATTTTGTACATACACTTGGGAGTAAATGTAACTGTTTGATGCAGCAAAATGTCCCAAATGATTTAAATTTTGAAATAGAAGTGTAAAACATGAAGAGCTGTAAAATATCCCACCATGCAAGTAGCACCCAGAAGTAATTTTCTGTGATGAATATTCAAATCAAGAAGTCAAAACCTACAGTTTCAGTAGAAATACGTAGAAAGGAGCATACAACTCGAAGACGTTGTGCTCTGTGCAGCACAAAAGCCAAGGAAGTACGCACTAACTGGGCCTATTCTGTATGCAAAGTGCCTCGATGTCTTGGGAAAAATAAACAGTGTTTTCATAAATATCATGCATAAATAATGAATCTCACATGTTTTGTATGTTAAATATGTAAGTGTGAGGGTGAAGATAAAAAAAAAATTCTTTAGAATGCCTTGATTTTTGTTTGTAATGTTCAGAAGCACAACGGCACAAAGGATTTTTTGTTTTTTTGGTAAACGTCAAATTGAAGATTGTATTTCTTAATTGTTGTAGACAATGTGACTTTATTTTAGGAGATATTATTCTTCCCTTCTCTTATAATCCATTAATATAAAATCATATATAAGATGCACGGTGGGATGAACTTTACACCACTTAATTATAGCTAATTAATGGCAGTTATATTTTTTGTGTGTGATTCTTCAACTAAATGTATAATTCGTTCATAAATGAAAGTGATTTTAGGTTGAAATAAAGGAAAATATTTTTTCTGTGCAACATGTTTTTTTTTTTTTTTACCCCAAATCCTGTGCCTCAAAGAGTTAGGATGTAATAGTATAGAATAATCATTATGTGCAGTCCATGATGAATATTGTCATAGGTGCAGCAGATGCTGGCAGCCTATCCCTAATTACCCTATAATGGCTGTGGTCTGCTGTGTTAGTTGAGTTTCACTTGTATTTTGTGCATCCTCTAAGCCTCTTTTAGGGTTATGGACGGCTATAGACTGCTTGCATAGGTTATAGAAATTAGGATAATCATTTAGAAGCTTGAATGGCTTTTGATAATACAGTCAACCCTCACTTTATGCGGTTAATGTAACCCACAGGGTACCGCGGAAAGTGAGAAACGCGTAAAGTGAATAACATAACATATGGGATTAATTGAAATAGAGACCGGGCCGACCCCCAAACTCCACTTTTTGACGACACACAACTATGTTGTAGTAAAAATATTATCTTAACTTTATGATGGTATGCACACACAATTAATAATTAAGAGAAATATCAATAATATTAGGTTTTTTAACACTTACATTAGTAGAAAAAATGGCTGGGCACACGGGGATGGGCGGTTGGTTCCGAGGCAGAGGGCAGATTATTGGCCCTCACCTGTGTCACTTGTATCAATTGTATCACTATCCACCACAGAGGCTTGCAGGGCCTCTTTGTCAAACCCCCCAAAGTCCATATAAGTCCATATCCTCACCATAATTATCACTATCACTGACTTGGGCCGGCTGTGGTGGGTGGCGGGTGAAGAACTGGTAATGTTTTGATGATTGGACGACCTTGTGTGCACCATGTTCGCGCCGCTTACACAACATGGCGGATGGCGGGAGGTTTGGATCCAAAAATGGCGCGGCTCGCCAGCCGCTCCACGTAAAGGGGTACACGCACCGCGGAATGTGAGCATCCTGGGTTCCGGCAGGGCACCGAGTAAACGTGGAAACGCGGAATGTGGGACCGCGTAAAGTGAGGGTTGACTGTGCATAAAAAAAATAGCTTTGGGTTTGCAAATATTTATGGGGCCAAGAAAGATTTAATTAAGAATTAAAACCATTAGAAATGAATCTTGACCTCTGTACATCATTCATAATGTTAACAAGTAAAATATTATGTTTAAATAACTTACCTGAAAGTGTCTCCATCAACAACACACTGGCTGTTTTGTCCACACTCCTGTCGCCCCTCAACACACGGGTCAACCTCTGAGAACATACAGAAATAATATTTCATTTAAATTTCACATGATTATTTCATTTCACATACATAGTATTAAATATCCTTGACCACCAGAGGGTCAAGACCTATCAGACGCTGCTCCTGCTGCGCAGCGGCCCTCCTTGGCTATGTTCGGCCATTCCTCAAGTCCTTCTCCTCAACCCATCCTCACCACCGAGATACCAACATAATCACAAGTGACAATTTCGTTTCGGAAAGATGTGAGATCAGTGTTGAACAGTGATGAACAGTGTTTAAGCCAGTGAATTCAGCACTAAACAGTACCAGCAAGAGCCATGACCCACCAGTGAGATAAGCACCCCTGGGAACCAACCACTATCTTCTGACCAGGCGGTGTTAAACACTCCACCTTGGGAACAACAGTGGGCCGGCTTTACACCTGACTATGAGATAACACAACACCACCTAGCAGAGAGTGAGGTATTGTGACACCACCCCACACCACCCGGTGTCTCTATGACCACGTGAGGTCCTTCATATCAACACCCAAGGATGAGTTACTGCACCGTGTGAACACCACACCACCCGGTGTCTCCATGACCATGTGAGGTCCTTCATATCAACACCTGAGGACGAGTTACTGCATCATGTAAACACCACACCACTCAGTGTCTCCATGACCATGTGAGGTCCTTCATATCAACACCTATGAGCGAGTCACTACACCACGTGACCTACGTGACCTCACACAGTATGGCAAGAGACCAGCCCGGGCCATCAGCTGTAAACTAAAATAATTTGTAATGTTCAATTCATGTTCCTTCTCCTTTTAGTAATGAAAGCTTTTGTTAAATGACTCACCAACCCCATGTCTTTGTATGTAGTAAGTCATTTTTGCCTAATGCATATTTTCAGCCTTCGGGTTGCAGAACTTTCTCAATAAACATTTAATTATTATTATTATATCCTATGCCTCGTTGAGTGGTCTGTGAGAGAACTGTCCACTAAACACTCTCTCTTTACAGTTTAATGACAGGTTCATTATCTGTGCCACAGTACTATGAACAGTTTTTTCACCAAGTTGACTCTGAATTACTTTGATTCCATTTGAACCAGTGGTTGATCTATGGTCCAGTGAGAAACTCAGACCCACTGAGTTCACTTTGACTGGGATTCATTGACTCATTCACTGTGAACGATTCTTTGGCCACATTAGCCAAGTTGTAGTTCATCTTTATCAGTTTTCTGCCAACCAATGATGCATAAACTTATGTATGGATAGGTAGTTATAAAATATACCTCAGACAGTGAACAAATGATACAGGCATCAAATTACAAGACATAATAAAATAAACTCTGTAGGACAATGTATTTATTTACAGTTCAATAAATAAAGATGATTATGTGAAATTTGGTACTTGATTTCAGGCAAAAATTTAATCCCAATAAAAATTACAATTCATTACTATACTAAGGTCATTAACTTACCCTCAAGAGAAGCCACCTTTGCTGAGAGTGCATAGCGGACAATCTCTTCAGGAGCATCATACTGAATGAAGATATTCTCAGCCACCTAACAGAAAAAATAAAAAATAGAGAAAGATGTAAAGTACTGACATACTGTATTAACAGTTATCAATTGCTTCACAGAACCTAAAACTTTCAATTATTGTTCACGAGTCAGAGGAACATAGAGATACACAGTAATTCAAAGTACAAAATATGGATGTAAAAGTTAACTAAATGTCAATAGGGTCGCAGAGTACGCATATCCACAGTATGCGACTCTGCTTATACATCTCTGATACCCTGATCTGCCCTTACACTTGAGTCTCACTCTTACGTGAACCAACCCACCCAGAATCTCTCGCTAGCTCAGCGTGTTTATCACTTATCCATGCTAGTTTGAGAAAAAAAAAACATTACAATACTCTAATATGGCTTAAAAATGAAGAAAATATAATATAAATCTATAAATAATAAACATGAAGAGCGTGGGTGTTTATGTGTGGGAAGTGAATGTACAGTCGTACAGTATGTATTAAGGCAGTGATTTGTAACTTCATCGCCAACTCGCCACCCAGCCGCACTCTCCCTCCCCCTATATGATATCAGGCATACACACAGTGCAGTGCAGCAGTAGCCACACATGTCTCTGAATCAGCTGAGTGACTGCCCAGCTGAACTGTGTCATGTTACCCAGAGGATGATTTGAATGTTTGTTTGTACAGTTGGTTCTCATTTTACATGGGTCTTGCGTGTGTGGTTATTGCTTATGCGATTGGTTGAAATGTGACCATAGTTCTAGAGTATGCAGAAACCAATGGGTAGTGCGGATAGCAGTATGGCATTAATTTAATGATCTTTTGCTTAATTAGGTTAATTCGACAAAATAGGGGGCTGTAGATCACTCAAATTACAAAAAATCCTGTGATTGATAGATGGTGAGTCATTAGGGATAGCAGGAATGATCAGCTTATAAGACTCTGTACTGTAAACAAGAGACCACAATAGCTCATCTAGGATTGAGCGTTGGATTTTGGGGGGAAAATCAATAATTTTTTGATAATGTTTTATTAACCTGGCACCAATGAACCTAAATAATATGGGAATTGTGATTTTGCATACGGTCGTCATACAAGGATCGCGGGCTGCCGAGCAGGAGGTGGTGAGTGGTCTTCCCTCCCCCCTCTGCCACCCATCACCAACAAACACAGACATAGTTTTGTATCTTAATATTATTCATCTTAATATATTTCATAATATACTCCAATAATAATACCGTAGTCGATTTTTCAGAATCACACGGTTACAGTAATACCCCGCTTTACGGGGTTCTGGTTTACGAGTTTCTACATTTACGCGGTACCCTGCCAGAACCGTAATTCCCACTTTATGCGGTGACAGCGTAAATCGGGGTATTACTGTATTTCAGATTCATTCCAAATTCAAATCGTTTATTAATTTTTGAGAAAAAAGAGCAAAAAATTTACTGTATGTTTCTTTTATCTTTATTCAAGACATCTTCAGGTCATGAGACCCACTAATTCCCCACCCTGACAATGGGTGACCTGGGAACAACTTGATGGGTGCCGAAATGTTGAAGTTCTTCAAAGACTGGTGTGTGACGCCCAGGGTGTTGTCAGCGCACTACCCACAGTCGAACGGCTGGGCCGAGGCACCAGTGAAGTCGGCTAAAAGACTACTGAGGGGAAACATGGGTCCAGGGGGCTCCCTAGACATGGACAGGGCCGTCAAGGGCCCTAATGTAATGCCTAAACACACCATTGCAGGACTCCAACACATCCCCGCCAGGCAACACTACAACGTCAGCAAGCACTGGGGAAGGTTGCCGAGTAACAGGAAACGCGCAATGGGGGGTACCAGTGAGAAAATATCACGGAGGTTCAACCTGAACGCCCACAACCTCCCGCCATACGTATTGGGTCAGCGGGTACTAGTCCAGAACCAGGAGTCGGGGCAGTGGGACCAGTCGGGGGTGGTGGTGGAGTCACCGGCCCCCAGAGAGTACCTGATCCGCCTAGATGGCAGCGGACGAACGACGATCACGAATCGCCGCCACCTCCACCCTTTAACGCCCACCGCAGCGCCCGAAGCCACCCCCGACGTCACAACAGCACCGCGCGCCACCCGAGAGGCCCCCACGAACAAGGCGCGCTCCCAGGCACCTTCAGGATTATGTCCCTTAGACAAGGACAGCTTCCATATATCACTCATGTGTCAGTATTTTGTCATAATGGATCTAATTTTTGTCCCTTTCAGTTGTATATTGAAAAGAACCTTCACTCATTTTGTATGTATTCAATTTGCAACTTTGTCACTTGTGTACCATTTTGTTGAGTTCGGACGGGTTCTTTGCAATAGAGGGGGGCATGTTGGGGTATGTGCCAGTTTGGCAACAGTGTATGGGTCCGCCAACGGCGGCCACGGAAGTTTAATAGTCAGTTCCAGCTCAGCATCCAAGCTCTGTGGACATGTCTGTTCTCCCCTGTCACCTTCACTAATAAACAGACTATGGGTGTGGCCTTTCATTGTCCCCAGGACTGGCACCCTAACAATTTGTGAGTAGCTTTGAATTATTAAGAGCACCTGTGAGTCACTTGCTATTATCAAGAGCATTTAGGATCATTTTGTGTACAGGGGTCCCCCAATTTTGCGGGGGTTAGGTTCCCAAAATGGTCGCGAATCGCCATTTCCGCGAATAACATTTGCTGACCAGGTGGGGGGGGGGGTTAAATTTTTACTTGTGTACAAAGAGAAATGCTTTATTACTTTAATAATAAAGCATGTTTACAGTGGAGGTCACATAGATCTTGTGCGCTGAGGTGTTGATTAGCAGACACACTGTGTAGTAACTCCCTCACAGATTATGTTATGAGGGGCATCATGTGGTGTAGTAATTCCCTCACAGATGGTGTTATGAAGGGCCTGGTGTGGTGTAGTAATTCCCTCACAGATGGTGTTATGAGGAATTTCACATGATGCTGTAGCAGCTCATTCACTACGTGGTGTCGTAGAATCATGGGGACACCACGTGGTCTGGTGTCACAGGACCTCACTCACTGAAGTGAGTGAGGTGTGGTCCTTGGCTACATCCAGAGTGTCATCCGCGAATAATAGAGGACCGCAAAATAAAAATCCACAATTTTTTTTTTTTTTGGGGGGGGGGCTGTATTTATTAATCACCTAGGTCATTATGAATACCTGTGATCACTTAGGGTCATTATTAGCCATGATCAGTCCTTCAACATTATTGTAAATGCCAGTGATTTCACTTAGGGTCATTATGAGCACCTGTGAGTAACTTGATATCTCTATGAATCACTTGCTGATATTATGGAAGTTCAAACAATTTTATGAGACCCCTGGAGTCATACTAAGAACTTGTAGTGTCATAAAAAGACAGGTATATGATATGATCAAACGAACTTGTGAACCATTTGGTGTTACCACAAAATCTGTCTGCTGGTGTCCTTATGAACACTTGTGGATCTCCTGGCACCATTAAGATTTGTTAGATAACTGGGGATCATTATGAGGAGTAATGAATCAACTGAAGTCATAATAAATCCTAAATAATGCAGCTGGAATCATCAGGAGTACTTTTGAGGGTGGATGAAAGGCAACAAGTGTCCTTATTACCAATGACATCATCAAAGGTCGCCACAATGAATACCAGTTTGATACTCGGCCTTAGTATGAGCAGAACCCATTCTTCACTGAACAAGTCAGGTTCTTCCATGTACAGTGGTCCCTCGGTTAACGAACACAATTCGTTCCATAAGGTCGTTCGTTAACCGAAAATTTCGTTAACCGAAACCATTGTTTCAATGGGTTTTTGGGTAATTGGTTCCAGCTCACCGAAAATTACATAAAGTGAAAAAAAATGCAGTAAAGTACACTTACTTTGAGGTGTGTATGTAGAAGGCTCCTGGTTGATGATGATGATGATGGGAATTAGAAGTAGGGGTGGAGGAGAAGGGAGAAGAGAAGGAAGTGGGGTGGAAGAGAAATCACCCCACGCTTCATGCTGCCATTTCACCCATAAAATTTTAAGTTCACTTGATGTAATTCAAGATTATTTTCTTTAAATTAACACCGCACTGCACTATATATTGTCAATATGTAAAATAAATTTCAGAATGACCAATAATTGTACTGTAAAAATGTAAAAATAGTTTATGTTTAAGAGAGTCTCAAGCAAGATGCTTCCTCCACTGAGCAGACACACAAACTGACGCCATTTTGGGTGAGTCAAGTGGCTGTTTGGCGCGCTAAAACCTAGTTTCCTGTACTTCAATTATGTTAAATAATTGATAAAATGACTAAAAATTTTAATATAAGACTTGGAAAATTATTGAAAAGTACAACCTTCTTGATATTTACTCAAATGGTAACGAACTTAAGTACTAAAACCGATTACTGTATTGGTGGACTAATACCCCAGCTGGTGAGCAGGCAAAAACATGTTGACACGATTTCGTAAGGATTTCAGTTAACCAAATTTTTGTTCGTTAACCGAGTTGAAGATTCTTATGGAAGGTAATTCGTTAACCGAAAATTCGTTAACCGAGGCATTCGTTAACCGAGGGATCACTATACTGCTATTTTGAAAGGAACCTTGTAGATCACTTGATAAATGACCTGGATATCATAAAAACAATATCAAGGGGTGAACCTTGTTCAAGGATAAGAGGGTGTCTGATACTGAGAGTATTTTTACCCAAGTTGTGCAGAAGTAGGTCGAGATGGTTTGGGCATGCGGAGAGAATGGAGGAGACCAATTGGTTCAAAAGATGCACAAGTCTAAAAGTGGAGGGAAGGAAGGTTAGGGGTAGGGCAAGAAAGACCATACCATGGAGAGTTGTAATCAGGCATAAAAAATTGCCATAAAACATTGATGATGATGATGATGATGCATATAAAAATGAAACTAAATCACTATTAAAGATATAGTAAACATTACCTTGAGCCGCAGTGTATCTTGTTCACTTGGCCCTCGAGTCCTCCAAGTACATTCATTGTAGTCAATGGTGGTCTCCACAGAGAAAGGAGTGTCAATGTTTTGTCCCTTCAAACGGAATATGCGACTAGACCGTGCCCTCTGCTGACCTGCCGGGTTAATGACAGTGTCTACAAAATAGTCAAGATACCTGGAGAAATGCACAATGCTCTCAATTTCATTCTCAGAAAGACAAAATATATGCTGACTTTATGATAACCACATCACAGTGCAGATTCTAATACAACTTTTTGTAAAGTAATTAACAAATTTCTGAAACATTATAAAATTACCGGTAAGATTATATTTCCTGTAATTCCTAAAGTATGGAAAGAAATAGATGTCACTGCTCGGAAAAACAGTAAAATTATTACTTTAAATATCATATATGGGTACTAGGGTGTATTTTCATAATCAAAATCTTGTTTTTTTCCTGGTTGATATTTTAATGTAGTTTTATTATACAAATAAACATTGTAAATATTACTTTTTGCATAATGAAGTTTAGCTATTCAAAATTGCACTTTTGTAAATGATACTGTCAATTTATTTATATTTCTCAATTTTGGTATTCAAGTACTGAAAATGATGAAAGTAAAATACAGTAAGTTTTCAAAACAACATACAATTATGCAATACAATTATATATGCCCACTTGTTGACTAGATTTATTCATGATGAAATGGACAAAATCACCATTAAATGATTAATAAAAATATTGTAGCAGTTGGGTTAGAGTATACTAAAAGCAAAATTCAAAACACAAAACACAAAAAATTTGAGAAATCCAATTAACTGCTTCAGTATATACTATTCATTTAGTGTGCCTTTTTTCTATGACTGCAACTAAATTCATCTTTGTTTTGTCTGATGGCTACAATTCCCTGTGAGCTACACCAGCTCTAATAAAGTCATAACATCATTCTTAACCATACACAATAGCAAATGCTTTAGTGATTAATTTCACAAATCTTGTGATGCTTTGCGCATGGACTGGCAAGAATAGAACTTCTATTGGATGCTCTGAGATTTTCTTTAATTCCTCAGAGCTTCGTCTACTGGTGAAAAGCGGCTCATGAGCCTCTTTTCAGTCAATTAAATAAAAATGGGAAGTTGCTTCAAGATTCAGTGGAGGATGTCGTGTGAGTCGGACATTTGAATCATCTGTACGATTATTTTTACAAAGTTCTAGTATGTTTTTAACTGCGAAGATTTGTTCATCTTTGTCATTGCTCTCAATCATTGTTTAAAGAACATTTTCAGAGTGGGAGTACCATGCAGATGATTTCACAGTTGCCAGAAATACGTCTTGAACAACTTGAGGTTGCCGCCTGACAAGCCTAATTTGGGTCAGCAGCCGACGCAGTCCTACCAACCAAGAGTGCTTTACCTCGTTGAGAAACCAGCAAGGGTAGGAACCTGTACAATGAAGGTCATAATATGGTTCAATATTTCCTCTTCATTTCCAGAGAATGACAGACACATACATACGAAGTAACCGGTGAGCTGCAGTTAACAAGCACAAGAGTCCATTTTTAAGAAGACCCAAATCCCTGAGTATACAGCCTTCACCGACAGTCTTGATCATCTGATAACCATATAATTGGTGATGAAAACTCCTTTAATTCGTCAACATTAAGATCAACTAAATCTTCAATTAATTTGATAGGTTGAAAGCTTTCCTTTACAGGCAACTCTGTAACCCTTGGGAGAAGTTTACCTATTGGGCCAGTAAATGAGTGGTCAGAACTGGTCTTTTCATCTGCAATGAGCATATTATCCAATTTAGCTTTTCTGCCCAATTTATTTTCTACGTGCCAGATAGCACCACCGCGTCTACCAGTATTAACATCAGTGGAATCACACCCAATGGCAATAAGAGAATAATTATTACCATGAGATCTAGCCAATCAACTAAGGGATCTACTATCTGCTTCGCATGTTTAACATTATCAGAATTAGGAGTAAAAGGAAAAACATATTCACCTCCAGCATTTGTTTGTAGCTGAATTATGTTCTCCTCTTGTAATAGAAGGATATAACTTCATGGTTATTGGATCCTCTGCCTAACAAAGAATATACAGATGATGTCTTTCTCCATTTCATTAGCTTGCACTTGCATGTCTTTCATGACTCGTTTCTTAGCTTTGACCACTTATTTTTATCAATAACCTTGCTACTCTATAATACAAGAGCTTATTAACTCAATTACAATATTAGCATTTATAATAAAGCTGTACTCAGTAAATCGCATTTTTTTTTTTACGGGAATTAGCCCACCCGGGCACAGGTCAAACGGCCCACAGCGGGGCCTGGGGGCAAAAAAAATAAGAACAGAAAAACCAGCTTTTTAATGTGAGACAGATTGTATAAGTATGGAAACACAGAAGAAGGCAGAGCATTCCACAGTTTAGCTGTGTGAGGAAAGAATGAGGTACTATAACGGGTTATTCTTGTGCGACCGACATCCGCAGAGAAAAGGTGGGCACCGCTGGCAAGACGTGTGTTACGAGCCCACGGCCTTGCAAACGGCACACAGGATGCCAAATCCACAGAACATTACCCGTTAAAGTACCTGTAAAAGAGAGAGAGTGAAGCAACACTGCGGCGAAGAGAAAGGGAAGAGAGATTGTCGACTAAAGGAGGAGAGTTAATAAGACGAAATGCCTTTGATTCCACCCTATCTAACAGTAGGACAGAAGAAGAGCCACCCCAGATATGAGAGCAGTACTACAAGTTAGGATGAATGAATCCCTTATATACTTGGAGCAACTGCTCAGGAGTGAATTCGCTACGCCATCTGTACAGCATTCCCAACTTTCGGGAGGCAGCTTTAGCTATATTCGGGATGTGTGATTTCCAGGACATATTGGAGGAAATGGTGAGGCCTAGCAGTTTTATTTCAGAATTTGGCAGAATGATAGCGTCCTGAAATGTAATTGGTGGGAGATCATCTAATTTAGAAAGTGTAATTGGTAAATACACCTCCTGAGTTTTATTACTATTGAATTTAACCAAGTTTGTACCTCCCCATTCAGAGATGCTCCATAGATCTGCATTTATAGAAGTAATGATATCAGCTCTAGAAACAGATCTAGTTTGAGATTTAGGAGGAAGGAGAAAATGTGAAGAAGAGTGAAGAATAGAATCATCAGCGTAAAAACAGATAGAATTAGTTATAGTGTGAAGTAAATCATTGATAAAAAGAAGGAAGAGAGTAGGTGAAAGAACAGAACCCTGTGGGACACCACTATTGGTGAGAAAGAGCGAGAGATCAAACGCCCTCGACAACAACTGCCATGGATCAGTTCTCAAGGAAGCTAGAGATTAGAAAACAAAGTGGGGGAGAGAAACCAAAAGAGGGAAGTTCAGAAAGCAAAGACTTGTCAAATGCTTTGAAGATGTCGAGGGCCACGACAAAAGTTCCCCATAAACCCTAAGAGAGGATGACCAAAGATGGGTGCAATAGGAGAGCAGATCACCAGTAGATCTCGCCTGGAGAAAGCCACACTGGTGATCCGACAAAAGAGAAAGGCGTTCAAGGTGACGGAGAAAATGGGAGTTCAAGATAGTTTCGAAAATCTTAGAGAGGGATGAAGTTAGGGAAATGGGGCGATAGTTAGAGGGATTAGAATGGTCACCCTTCTTTGGGATGGGCTGAACCAAGGCATTCTTCCAAGAAGAAGGAAAAGTTTGGGTTTTGAGGCAAAGGCGAAAGAGGTGAGCAAGCACAGGGGCCAGGGCTTCAGCACACTCCCCCAGAACACGAGGGGGTATTCCGTCCGGTCCATGCGCCTTACTCACATCCAACCTGGATAACACACAGGCAACCCTGCGAGTGGAGATTATAGGAAAGTGCATAGGTTCAGTAGGAGGTGCAGGGGTGGGAGGGATAGAGTGGGAATCGTCTAAGGTGGAATTAGAGGAGAATAAGGTGCCAAAGAGATTGGCTTTGTCAGGGGGAGAGTTGGCTATAGAGTTATCGGGTCGTAAAAGAGGAGGAAAAGAAGGGGTGCAGAAGTTGTTACAGATGTTTTTGGTTAAGGACCAGAAGGATTTACTAGAGGAAGAATTAATCAGGACAGCGGTCTTTCTTTAAATAAAATTCCGCTTGGCTCTATGAAGAATAGCCTTACAACAATTCCTAGAAGTAATGAAAGAGGAGTGGGTAATAGGAGAAGGAGATAGTTTCATAGCTCGATATGCCCTATCTCTCACCCTGCATGCATGAGAGCAGGAGCGATCAAACCATGATTGTAAAGTGAAAGTTTTGGTAGAAGATGGGATAAATGCACTTAAACCACCCTGTATAACCCCAGCAATGCTGTCAGCACATACCGAGGCGTCCCGAGTGGAAAAGCAAAATTCATCCCAAGGAAAGTCAGTGAAGAATTATCGCAAAGATTGCCAGCTTGCCCTCCGATAATGCCATAGTTGACGTTTAGAGGGGGTGAGGAGGTAGTTGTGCCCAGTTAGATTTAAAAGAAATAAGATTGTGATCAGAAGACCCTAAGGGGGCAGATATTGAGTATGAATATAGTGTGAGGGGTTAGAGGTAAAACAAAGATCTTACAATATGATGATCATTTTGACTATAAACATCATGGATTTTGCATTAGACATACAAATTTTAGATCTAATGTAATAATTTGGTTTACACAAAGCAAATATTTTATCTTTTGTGCAAAATATATGAAGTTTACATTCAAAATATTCCCTGACCTGCAAGGGATCCAGAAATGTCAATTATATTATCCTAACTTTAGTCTGAGGTATTATTTATTACTAATCGTTAAAATCTAGTGTTTTCACCCACACATTTCTCAGAGAGGTTGGAGCTAGTGAGCTGGGAAGAGGGGGGGGGGATTTGAGTCCATTATTTGAATGGACATTAACCTGGCGACTGTATTTCTCTTAAATATTAATTGTGTGAGCATACCATCATAAAATTTAGATGTTATTTTTACTACAACATAGGTATTGTGTCAGAAAAAGTGGAGTTTAGGGGTCGGGCCAGTCTCTATTGGAATTAATCCCATATGTTCTGTTGTTCACTTTACGCAGTTTTCACTTTCCGCGGTACCCTGTGGGTTCAATTGACCGCGTAAATTGGGGTACTACTGTATATTACTTGTAATATAAACACAAGTCACTAGTAAAACATTTACAACAAATGTATTATTCTTGTGGCTGACTGTACCTATAAGTGCACTAGACCAGCCACTGCTCCCTAACTCATAAAGCAGGACTATTCCCAGCTGCCTTTTTACAGTACAATCAAAGAAGAAAGTCACATTAAACTTAGTGTGCTTTATGTTCTGAAACCCATGACGAAGATTTTGGGTAAAGTTCCCCGTTCAGACTCAAACCTCGATGCTTCGCTGTCACTTTATCCAAATTCTTCGTCATGGGTTTTGGAACATAAAACTAGAGGGGTGAAACATAACTCTTTTCTTTGACTGTACATTTAAGATATCTTCATCCTCAGTACAGTATTAAAAAAAAATAAAAATAAAATAACTAAAAAACCACGCGCACATCTCTCACCAATATATCAAGAGTTGGAGTCCTACTTGGCCCAGACACACATGTGACCTTCACTACCAAACATCACAGGTTTCCTCTGGGTACTCCGGTTTCTTCCATTACTAACACTGGGTAGACCAACCACCTGAACGGCTTAGTAAGCTGATAAGTAGTGAAATGAAAAATAAATAAAAATCTATCCTTCTACAACCTTTCCCCTTATTGTTTATGTTAGCAACAGTTACATATCAATCTATCTTTGCTGCATCATATACCTAGCTTTACTCTGGTGTACTCCTCACTGAAGGCTTCCATCTCAATCTTGGATCCCAGGGGAACTGTCGGCACTGATCCCGTAATTTGAGTCTTGACTTGTATATTGTTGAAAACATCTAAACCCTGTAGGGAAATAACTGCATGAAAAACACATGGGCCTGAGTTGCTATGTATAAAAGAATAAGAAAGTGTAAACACAGTTTTATCAAATTGATCAAATTTTTACATACAGGAATACCTCGCTATTCACAACCCCATTTATCCATACAGTGGTCCCTCGTTAACCGAATCCATTGTTTGATTGGGATATTGGGTAATTGGTTCCAGCTCACCGAAAAGTACAATACATACAAAGTTAAAAAAAATAATGCAGTAAAGTATTACTTTCAGGTGTGTATGTAGAAGGCTCCTGGTTGATGATGATGATGATGATGGGAATTAGAAGTGGGGGTGGAGGAGAAGGGAGAAGAGAAGGAAGTGAAGATGGAAGAAAAATCACCCCATGCTTGATGCCGTCATTTCACCCAAAAATTTTAAGTACACCGGGTGTAATTCAAGATTATTTTCTTTAAATCAACACTGCACTGTATTATATATTGTTAATATGTTAAATAAATTTCAGAAAGACCAATAATTGTACTGTAAAAACGTAAAATTTCTCTGTGTTCAAGAGACCCACAAGCAAGTTGTTTCCTCCACTGAACAGAGACAAAAACTGAGGCCTTGGTGGGTGAGTGAAGTAGCTGATGGGCGCACCAAAAACTAGTTTCCTGTACTGCAATTATGTTAAATAAGTGCTAAAACGACTAATAATTTTAATATAAAACTTGGAAAAATATTGAATAACACAACCTTCTTGATATTTACTCCAATGGAAACGAATTTAAGCCCTAGAACCGATTACTGTATTGGCGGACTAATCTTCCAGCTGGTGAGCAAGCCAAAACATGTGGACATGTTTACGTAAGAGTTTTGTTAACCAAATTTTTGTTCGTTCACCGAATTGAATATTCTTATGGAAGGTAATTCGTTAACCGAGGGACCACTGTAATTGATATTTTAACAGCCCTATTCAATATTCTTAAGGCATACCTTTTTATTCGCAAATGAAAAATTATGATATCCTACAGTAATATTTTAGACCGGACGGGTTAGCTGCAACTTTCATATTTCGACGCAAGGCCAGCTTCACCCCTGCTGGGCGAACCTTAGAGACGCATCTTTGTTATATTTTAACTGGTAATTTCGAGTAGATATACGTACTTTTAGTAAATTTCTTTTATTCTGTTACATGCACACAAAGGTTCATAGGGAATGTGCCAAAAAAAAAGGGGGAATACAGGTACACCACCGATTTTCCAGCACCCTGGGATCCAAAGCCTTGCCGGATTATCCGTTTTGCCGGACCAACCGAGGTCAGGTAATAACTCAACAATACGCCTCTAACCCACTAATTATACACCTCCTGTGTCTCTAAAGCACCATGGACTGCTAGAAACTTAAATTAAACAAATACAGTCTGCCCTTAACATACGCCGGTTTAACTTACGCGGATTGCCGCTGGAGGAATATACATTCAAAGGAATATACACCTAAACCCCGACTTACGACTATACGGACTTACGTCCAATGGTACTTACGACCTGCTTTGACCGTACGTCCATACGGGACATACGACTGCGACCGCCGTGACCAAAAATTTTTTCAAATGACGCGCGCATTTTCTATACCGAAACGTTTCCGTCCCGGGCGAGAGGGAGGGATGGCTTGGGTCGCCTCGTGGCTGCACTCACTCAGTGGAGCGCTTTGTTTGTGTTTGGCTATCGTATCCTATACTGATCGCGCTGTGAACTTTCGTTATTATTGTATTTAATTGACTTTATAATGACTGGAAAGCGTAAAAGTGAGAGTGCTGGTGGTACTCCAAGGAAAAGGAGACAGGCAATTACTTTTGAGATGAAACTGAAGATAATAACACAGTATGAGAATGGAAAAACAATAGCAACAATCTCACGCGACCTAGGTTTCTCACACTCGACCATATCCACTATTCTGAAGGACAAGGAACGTATTCGTGAAGTAGTGAAAGGAACAACACCTATAAAGGGAACTATAATAACAAAGAAAAGACAAGGTCCTATCCACGATATGGAAAAATTATTGGTGATATGGATAGAAGACCAGATGCAGAAGCGTGTACCCTTAAGTGTTCTAACCATACAGGCTAAAGCAAGAAGCCTGTTCCAAAGCCTGAAGGAGCAGGCAGGAGATGAATGTGATCAAACCTTTACAGGAAGTCAAGGGTGGTTTGATAGATTTAAAAAACGCTACAGTCTACACAGTGTTAAGGTGAGTGGAGAGGCAGCTAGTGCCGATGTTGGTGCTGCCGAAGCTTTTAAGGAGGAGTTAGATGATGTGATTGTGGAAGGGAATTATTTGCCAGAGCAAATATTCAATGTGGATGAGACTGGATTATTGTGGAAACGCATGCCTGACCGGACATACATCCACAAAGAGGCAAAAAAAATGCCCGGATTCAAGGCATTCAAGGACAGAATTACACTTCTGTTGGGGGGGAATGTTGCTGGTTTCAAGCTAAAGCCCTTCATGATCTATCATTCAGAGAACCCCAGGGCTTTTAAACATGTCAGCAAGCACACACTGCCAGTGTTTTATCGCAGTAACAAGAAAGCCTGGATGACCCTAGTACTATTTGAGGATTGGTTCATGACTTGTTTCATTCCACGAGCCAAGGAGTATTGTCTGCAACAAAGGATTCCATTCAAGATTTTACTGATTTTGGATAATGCTCCGGGACACCCACCACACCTGGACGACATGCACCCTGATGTTAAGGTAGTGTACATGCCACCTAACACTACCTCTATCATCCAACCCATGGATCAAAGTGTTATTTCTGCCTTTAAAGCATATTATTTACGCACGACCTTCGCTCAGGCTGTTGCTGCTACTGAAGGTGAGAAAACGCTCAGACAGTTTTGGAAGGAGTACAACATTTTGTCATGTATAAAGAACATTAGTGCAGCATGGGATCAGGTTACAAAACATTGCATGAATGGAATATGGAAGAAAATCCTGAAAAGATATGTGAACAGTTTCAAAGGATTTAATGAAAGTGAAGTTATTTTGGATATTAGTAACAAGATAGTGGACTTAGGTAAACAGCTGGAGTTAGAAATTGATACTGAAGATGTTGGACAGTTGGTTGAAAGTGTAGCAGAAGAGCTCAGTAACGAGGATCTTATTGAACTAGATGCACAGAAAGTTGCAGAGGAAGAAGAGAGACAAAATGTAGAAGAAGAGCCTGCACCCCCCAAAAAGTTTTCAGTGAAACATATGGCAGAGGCATTTGCTACAATTAATAAAGCAATGCAAATGTTTGATGACATGGATCAAAATTATGAGCGTTATGCCAAAGTTGACAGAATGATCCAAGATTCACTTGCTTGCTACAGAGAAATTTATAATGAAAAGAAAAAGAAAACTGTGCAGTCTAAATTGGACACCTATTTCAAGAAGTCCCCCAGTACTGGCTCCTCACGCCCCACCAGTGCTGCCTCTTCACTCCCTCAAGATGATCCAATACCTTCAACCAGCAAGTTACCCCTGTACATAAACCTGTCTGAAGGAAGCGACATTGATGACCCACCCAGCCCTGTCTCCTCTTCTGCTTCTTCCAATTAATATAGTCTCCATGTATCCTGTAAATAGAAAATTATGGGGGCCCCGTGTGCATTCAGCTGACTACATTTAAGGTAAGTGCTGAGGCACACTGTATCCATTCCTCATTATTTATTACTTTTACTGTACTGTATCCATTCCTCATTATTTTTTACGTTTAGTGTACTGTATTTCATTGTAGATTTTTAAAAAAAATTTGAAAAAAAAAAATTTTTGAATTTTTTTTTTTGAAAATTTTTTTATTTATTTTTTATTTTTTTATCTATATCGGACTTACGACCATATCGGACTTACGACCTGGATTTGGGTCCCTAACCCCGTCGTAAGTCGGGGTTTGAAGTACATTCAAATCGCGCGCCATTCAACTCGCGCGCGACACCGAACACGGGACACCGCCCGCAACACCACACACACACGCATAGCTCGTTCCCTCACAGTCAGTCAGTCTCGCTGTAACCACGCTTGTGTTGACATCAGCATTGTAGTTGCAAAAATATTACATTTCCGTGAATGTATTATATCAAGCACAGTATGAATAGAATATCACTAATATAACAGTATTTTAACCGAAAACTATTAAAAAAACGAGTAACATATCTTGAACATCGGAAGGTTAGATAAAGTCTTTTGTTTTCATGTAGTTTATCCTAATTTACATTGAAATACATTACGTTTCAGCAAAACTACTATTTATTTCTGAGAATATGGAAATGTAATATTTTTGCTGAAATGACGTACGTATTACAGTGGAAAGTGACGAAAGCAATGACTTTCGCTTTCTTTCGTTCAAAAGATGTTACCGTAATCGCTTTTCGAATGGTTTTCAGTTAAAAAACTGTTGTATTACAATAATATTCTATCCTAATTCACTTGTGATGCAACAGTTTTTTAACTGAAAACCATTCAAAAATCGATTACGGTAACATCTTTTGAACGAAAGAAAGCGAAAGTCATTCCGTTCGTCACGATTTTGTCCCACTTTCCACTGTAATACGTACGTCATTTCAGCAAAAATATTACATTTCCGTGAATGTATTATATCAAGCACAGTATGAATAGAATATCATTGTAATATAACAGTATTTTAACCGAAAACTATTAAAAAAACGAGTAACATCTCAAGAACATTGGAAGGTTAGGTAAAGTCTTTTGTGTTCGTCATGTATTTTATCCTATTTTACATTGAAATAGATCACGTTTCAGCAAAACTACTATTTATTTCTGAGAATATATTCATTCAGGCGCAGTTTAGGAAAAATATACATGTGATGTAACAGTTTTTAACTGAAAACAATTCGAAAAACACGTACCCTCTAGCCCTGTTCAAGGAGAAGACTGGGACGAGCTGTTTGGTGCAGAAGACGATGGCAAGGAAAATGATTTTGATGGATTTTAATGAAAATATTCAGAAATATGGTATCGTAGTATTTATTCAAGTAAATAAGGATAGAATATTATTGTAATGCAACAGTTTTTTAACTTAAAACCATTCGAAAAGCGATTACGGTGAAATCTTTTGAACAACGAAAGAAAGCAAAAGTCATTGTTTTTATCTTGATTTTATCCCACTTTCCACTGTAATACGTACGTCATTTCAGCAAAAATATTACATTTCCATATTTATTTCAGAGAATATATTCATTCAGTCACAGTTAAGATAAAATATACTGGTGATGTAATATTTTAATGAAAATACAGGTTGTACCTCTCTAGTCCGGCATTCTGTGGTCCGGAAACTCCCGTGGTCCGGAACGATTTTAGTTTGTCCAATAGGTAAATAGGCAAAAATAAGCAAAAAACAAAAACTCAATCTAAAGGACATAAATTAACAATTAAATACTTCACACCACAGGCGGCAACTGTCAAACATGTCACTGTCACCCCTTCCTCCCTCCTTACCCCCCACCTTCCTGAGAAACGTTTAGGGAAAAGCAATAAGCTTACAGGTTTAATAATAAATAATATCTCAGACCAAGTTAGGAGAATATAATTAGCATTGCTGGATTCCTTGCAAGACACCGAATAATTTGAATATAAACGTCATATATTTTGCACAAAAGATAAAATTTTTGCTCTCTCTAATAAAATTCTTAAATTAGATCTAAAATTTGTATGTCTAATGCAAATTTTAGCTTGTTTATATTCAAATTAATCACTATCTTATAAGAATTCCAGCAATGTAAATTATATTCTGGCCGGGTAATTTTTATGAATTTTATGAGCTAAAAACAAAAATCTCAAGTAAATAAACAAATTGTACTTCACTAGACACTATCTGTCAATCAAAATACACCTCACCTCCTGCTCCCCCCCTCTTCCCACGCTCGCTGGCTACCTCCCTCCCCCCCTCCCTACCCCTGCCTTCCCAGACAAAAGTTTTGTGTTTTCTTTAGGTTTTAAAGTGTTTATTTTATATAATATCTCTATCTCAGACTAAAGTTAGAATATAATTTGCATTGCTGAAATCCTTGCAAGACAGCGAATAATTGAATTTTAAACGTCATATATTTTGCACAAGAGATAAAATTAATCACCTGTACCACATTACAGTAGTGATTTAAGAGTTCTAGTGTATATGTACGACATCATATACAACAGTTTTTATCTTTTGATGCTACCGTGGCACTAGCTCACACTGACGGGACTCATAAGTCATAGGTGTAGTGAAATATATCCAAAGTTATAAGGAGTGAAACAGGAAAGCAACTTACATGATTAAGTCAATGAAAAGCAGAGCCATTATGATAACTTTTTCTCACCATGAAAATCTTGCCCTATTTCAGATTTATATTTGAAACTTAATTAAATTTTCACTCACTTCAAAATGCTGCTGGATGACAACATGATGACCTGTCTGGGGGTAATCCACCTCTACAGTACGATTTAGTACACCACCTGTGAAGAGAAGGCAGGAAGTCATAACATATAATGGAAAACGTATTGGAGACATCTGTGGATGAATTCAAAAGCATGAATTTTGGTGCACAAGCCATTATACCTGTACAGCATAGTAATAACCCACTTAAGAGTGGACCCACTTAACACTGCTTTGCTATAGTGTTCTTGATCCCGGAGCAAATTTCTTTATCTATTGAATATAAACAATTATAAAAATACTTAGGAGTTAAAAGTTATCAGTTTAAAGGAGTCCCACTACTGTTAATTGCCTTGAGGTTACAAATGACTTAAATACATGTGCAATAGATGATAATTTTACCGCAAATCATTTAGTCGTGCCAGGGCTTTCTTTCTTTTATCCTCTTCGCCACTGATCGGCTTGTTAGCCGCTTGGGCGATCGGTCACGTCTCTTTTCATTTATATTCTTCACCGAAACATCGGCTCGCTAGCCGCCCGGGCGATCGGTCACGTCTCTTTTCATTTATATTCTTCACCGAAATATCGGCTCGCCAGCCGCCCGGGCGATCGGTCACGTCTCTGTCACGCACTGTTGGCAAATACTGGGCATGCACCGGCTCCTTTACCATGTTTCATTAACTGAAACCGATACTACTATTTAATTGTATCCAACACCACTGAACCATGTTTGGAAGATAATTAATTTTTAAATTTCCCACCACTGTGTGAGCAGAAATTGGCAGGCAAGGGGCGGAAGCAACGCTGCGGGGTTCACACCTGCGAGGGAGAAAGTCATCAGTCATGCGTAAATAGTAATAGGATAAGTATTTCTGACAATCCTTATGTTATTTTGTCATACAATAGGCCCAAAACGGCTCAAGGAGTGAAGCCAAGAAATTGAGAAAAAGGAAATGCAATAATCTTAAAGAGTAAAAAGATGCACTCAATAGATTGAGTTGTGGCGAGTTTGTGAAATCAATGGCTGAGCGGTATGGAGTTCGTTTAACGACTGTGAGGGACTAGAAAAAATTGCAGCAAAAAAATCGGTCACGAGCTACTAAAGTGCTACAGCCAGCAGTTACTACAAAAATTGGAAAACAAGGAAGTAACAGATTAAAATCAGCTGTGCTAGATTTTTTCATTCAAGCCCGCCATCAGGAACTGCATTGTCAATGAAAGTGGTCTGTCAAAAAACAATGTCCATCTGCAAAATAAATATAATTTACCCAAATGAAAAACTTTAGTGCAACAGATGGGAGGTTTAATGCAATTTTATAATCGCCATGGTAACCACTCAGGTTCCATTTTGGGCGAAGCTCAGGGTGCAGACACGAAAGGAGCAGAGAAGTTTAAAAAAGATACCGGTATTGTCGGCCTCATTGAGGAGTACTCTCCATGTGCCATGTTCAAAGCTGATGAAACTGATTTATTTTAGAAAATGCTGCCTTCCAAATCATATCTAATGAAGGAAGTAGGGCAGGCAAAAGGACTGAAACAATCTAAAGATAGAATAACAATGCTGCTATGTTCCAATGCTGCTGGAGATTTCGTTCTTCGTCCCACTTGTCTATCAAGTGTAATAATCGAGAACATTTTAAACCCTTTCCAAGCCTCCAGTGTAGTGGAGAGCAAACAAATAAGCATGGGTCACACAAACAATCTTTGAAGACTGGTCTGCATATGAATTTATACCTCAAATGTTCAGATATTTGAGTGATAAGGGGTTACCTCACAAAGTGCTGCCGCTTGTTGACAATATGCCAGGACACCCAGTGCAGTTCATGCAGAACTATCACCCTTATGTCAAAGTAGTATTTCTACCTTCAAAGACTACCTTCAGTCACTTGACCAAGGTGCTATTGCACTTTTCAAAAGGCAGTACACGGGGATTTTCATGTAAACTCTTCTTGGTAAAGCAGCCGCTACCACTGCTTCTACCACTGCAGTTGACTTAGAAGTGATTTTTTTTTTATCATATTCGCCACTTATCAGCTTACTAGCCGTTTGGGCGGTTTATCCAGTGTTAGTGCAGGAGGAAACCGGCGACCAGGAAACCTGTGGTGTTTGGTAGTGAGGGTCACACTGGATAACACCCTTCTCACGTGTGTCCGGGCTGAGGCTCGAACCCTTGACATATTGGTGAGTGTTTTGCACGTTACCGCCGTACCACTGTACCCACAGACTGGCTCATCTAGTGATCAGCGATTCCATCAAGTCCTGCGGCTTTGTTATTTTTCATCTGTCTGATAGCTGAAGTGAGTCAGCTCTGGGTGCTGAGGGACCTGCTGGGTAATCAGGACTTCTACATTGGTGTTTCGGTTGAGCAGCGAATAGAGTGCTCTTTCCAGCGCTGATGGATGCCTTCTTCATCTTTAATTAGGGAGTTACTATTGGATGAGCAGAGGGAGCTGCGCCATGAGTAATTGGGCCATAAAATGTTTAAGTGGAATTGAAAAATGTGCACATCTTGTGTTGATCTGTAAATTTTGCATTTCACGCACTTTACTTTTCAATCATCTGCTCTTTAGATTGCAAAGCTCGTGCTACGCTGCTGCTTTCTTCTTGTGGAAGGTATCAGCTTTGGTCCAAGACTGAGGGGTGCTCTGCCAGTCAGTTAAAGCAGCATGTTTACCATCAAATGAGTACATTGATTTCCAGGTAATTTTCATCAAACCGGTCTTGGTGTATTCTTTCGATCTGGCCGAGCGTCTCTCTGCAGGCTTTTGTCATGACAGTGTTGAGGCTACCCCATTCGGCACTTGGATTAGGGTTGTTTGTTGTCGGATTGTTTATCAGTCCATCCTCAAGCTCCTCTCACAGAATGTGCTACCGCTGCATCCTCCAGATGCTTGGTGTTAAAACCTCTTCTGAAGGCTTGTTGCCTTCGCCATTTTGGGGCAATGTGAAGGGAGAGTTTGGCTCTGACAAACCGATGATCTGTGTCACAGTGGTCCGAGTCACGCATGGCTCGGGCGATTAGGACATCTTGGCAATCTCTTTCCCTGACAATGATGTAGTCAGTGAGATGCCAGTGTTTGGATCATGGGTGTTGTCAAGAACCTTTGAACTTGTTGGCTTGCCTTTAACAAGGTGTTGGTGATAGTGAAGTTGTGTGCAGCACACTTGCTGAGGAGGAGTAGGCCATTGGGATTACACCCTCTGTTGGGTGTTGATCTGTAGATTTCCTGGGTCGAGAAGTTACTCAGGTATTTCACCGATTTTCACTCTTACACTAATGTTCACTCAGGGACCAGGTTTACTCCTATTCCTAGAATTTGGTATGTCTTCACTCTGGGTTGCAGGTTTAACCTTTGGATGAGAGTGAAGTATACTTGAGGGAGCAGTGTGCTACTTGAGGGAGCAGTGTTGTTCATATTTTGGAAAAATTCATTGGTGATTCAAAGTTTCTAATATGTCTCATGCTTAGTTTAAAATATAACAAAGACACTTTTTTCATGATCATACAAGAAGGAAAATATACAGTACAGAGTATTGTATCCCTAGTTTTATTATGTAATACAGCATGATATGTACCATGGCTTTGGTCCATACCTGTTGTGAAGAATCCATTGGGGATGTCTTCAATAGGTTTGGCAAACAACCAAGCAATGCCAGCACCAAGCGATGTAATACTCTGCAAGTCATAACCGATCTGAGATGGTATCCTAGAAATGGCAGTGTAGCTACGGCCCTCTGCTGTCAGCACATAAGCGTGGAGGTCGGAGTCCTCTAGTTCCACACCGTTGATGTTTCCAATTACCTTCCCAGTAACACGCAGGGGCTCCTCTGTGTGCGCGTGAGTGAGAAAATGACAGGTTCTATAACTCAATTGAAAATATCATCAAGTCCTAAGATTTATCACATACTGTATTGAAATCTCTGCATCTGAAAACTAAACTTTTATTTCATATTACTTAATATAAATTATATGTTAAAGCCACTAAAGGATATAGAATATAATACAGTACAGGTACTATCGTATGAATCTAACTTAAATACCAGATGATATATAAACCAAACCCAAAAATAAATAAACACCTACACAAACTACAGTGAAGGACAACAATGAAGACAAACAAAAATGTTACATTTTTGGTATGGAGTATAACTGAAAACTCTCAAGAGATGAACCCCACTTATCTTTGATGAAGCATGACTAAGGGCATAGCACACACTACATTACTCTAGAAAATAAAGAAAAGGTCCCGCATGGAATGATAACACTCTTAGTAAAGTACCAAAAGCTAAGCCCACCATAACCCAAAATTTACTTTGAAATCACCTGAGAAAATTATGCTATTTTTTTTTTATACTGTATTCATATTTTCACCCAGTATTCAAGTTACTCTAACATAAAAAGTCACTCAATGGACGAGTTGACGGTTCTGGGTAAACACAAGAAATACACTCGGCCACATTTGTAGTGACATGGTATATACAATTTGTAATAAAAGTTTAAAGTCCTGCTATAATAGTTGAGACAAGGTTATTTCTCTAGAAACAGGGCCACCATTTGCAATGACATCACTACCTTCACACTCATCACTGCAGTCAGAGGAAATAGAAAGGATGGCCTCCTCAAACCCCAAATGCTGCATTCAGGTAAATTTTAAGTTTTTTTTTTTATGGTCTAAGTCATGGACATTTCATAAGTGAAGAAATGTGCCGTGAAGAGGAGCTTCAAACATACAGTAGGTTGGATGGATATATATAAGCGATAAGGGTTGGGTGTAAATGGGACTGCCCAGTATAGGCCAATAGGCCCGCTGCAGTTTCCTCCATTCTTATGTTCTTTTGGACATAAAAAACTCCCATGTTCACACCAGCTCAGCTGTCATGTACTCTTACCTGGTAGACTTTCTCTTCTTTTTTTCAGTGCATTTGCAGAGTATATCAGTACTAGATGGAGATACAGTACGAGTAAATTTAGGGGTACCTGTAATGACATTGTCTAGACTTTGTTTTGAGAATGCCTGATGCTAGCTAAACATGACAACATAGTACCTGTACTGTTATTGTTTTGATAATTCACTAATGAACCATTTATGTTAATTAATGGGTAAAACTTGACTTTAACTACCATGAGTATTTTGATGTTTAGATCCAAGATAGGCTATACTGTATTGGGTAAATATTAAGTTTTGGTCATCCCTGTACTTGGACATGCAGACTTTTTTTTGTTTCTTTTGGTGGTTTGTGATATGTTATAAATGATTTAGACCTTCATTTCTATCAGAAATCACTAGTTTTGAGTTACTACCCCCCCTTACCAATGTATGTTAAGCTAACCTTATAACTCTTCATACCCTAACCTAACCTAACATATGATCTGTATTTTCTTATGCGATCGAAAAATGTTTTGCGACAGAAATCCTGTAGAGATAATGTGTCTTGTTGTTTAAAGTACTTAATCCCAAAGTTAGAATCTTAAGGTTCCCCAGATGACCAAAACCAAAAAATACCAATATTGTTTGGAATGTTTATACTATAAAATTTGTAGTAGGGGCAGCTAATATCCATTGAATTAGTTTATGTGCTTAGTAATATTTATATATTCAAAATTGTATTACTGTGTTGCACAGTAAAGCACAATTAATTATCTAATAATATTTATTTACTGAGCTGATCAAACGAGAAGGTTGGACAACTCAAGCTGGCTGCCTCCCCCTGGGAAGTTCACCCCAACCAGTTGCGTCACAACCAATCACAGAGCTTTTCGCTGTCACGTGACTTTTTAACAACTTTAACCCTTATTTTTTACACCTTTTGGCCCAATTTAATAAAAAATATCATTACCATAGTGAATTTAAGCATTTTCTTTACCCATTGACCTGCCATCTTACGAAAAAATTCCGACCGTCAACTCGACCACTCTGAGCCTAAATATCCTTTATCAAACAAAGGAGAAATTGCCAAGAAGTTGTAAAATTCTTGAGGATTATAACTATTTTCTATGTAAGGAAAACAATTGACACACTCTTGAACAATATTGCTATACTGTACAATCTTATGTTATTTCACACCTTTATAATGACTTCAATATGACTGACCCTTAAGAACACAATTAATGCCATTGCCAAAGTAATCATCTTTACAGCTGCAGCAAAATCCTGGTGAGTAATCGGTGCAGATGGAGTTGGAATGGCAAATGGATCCTCCTACACCACATGACTGGGCTTCCTCAACTCCCTGGCTTATGCTGTCACTGATGCCAAGATCTGGTAACTGTACATTCTGGTCCAAACTCAACTGTCCAATACGAAACATCCACACTCCTGGATTACCACAGTTACTCCATCTGCAATACCATTACTTGGTTAAAAATGGGTAATTGAAATCTGAATCTCACTGTATAAATGAGAGGACCACATAATTCATGATTTACAAAGTACTAGTTTGATGATCCCTAGGAATGACCCAACTCATCACACTTTGGAAATAATAGTCACTCTCCCAACCACAACTGGATCTCTTAAAGTTGCCTTCAAAAAGAGAAAATCATTGAGTCTTGGGTGAATTCTTCCATAATAGAAATTTACACTACTGTACTGCTACTTCCTGTCACAGAAAACAAGGTCTCACTTAATCTTTCCACTTCCATATCACAGGGAGGTGGGAAGACAACTGAACCATATACTCACCCTCAGTCATAAAATTGGTTGTCTGGATTCAGTTTTCCAATTAGGATCTAAATAAGTAAGTATTTAATTATTTTACTAAATTGGAATGGTCATGGTTTGTTCCTATTAAATTTAATAGTGTAGGGCAGAAATTTGAGACTGTAACACAATCCATTTTTCTATCAGGTTATTAATTTTGAATTTCACAGATTCAGTATCCTTAACACTCTCCAGGAAGGTAACCTCTATACAAACTGAAGAGAGCTACCAGCTTAACAAACATTCAGCATTATAATAAAGCAACTCCTTTTCTCCCTCAACTGATATATGACACACATACTGTATAAGCAAATTTATCTTACTTGTCAAGACTCCTAACTTGATCAGTGCCAGAACCTTTGAGAGTGGTGAGCCTTCCATCACCAGAGACAAGGCCTGCCTGGCCCCTAGCATCTGCTATGCTGGGGTTCTTGCCGTCACCCTGCAGCCACTGGATTCCACTGTCAGCATAGTGGAACATAACATATGTTTCCAGTGTGTCAGTCACAATAACCAACTGATACGTATTTACCTAAAAAAAAAAATTACTTATTGATGTGTTCACTCACAAGTGGAGGGGGGGGGGGTCAGCTTAAATGATGAAGATAAACACTTTTTGTGTAACAAAAAAAAATTTCATTTAATGTTGTTTCTGTACCCATAATATAAAAAATATATGTACATTAGTTGTTTTGAAAGTTAATAAGTAATGATGATCACCTCATAATTTAATTGACTTGACACAGCAGTACACACAGCAGTACAGAAATGTGCTTATAAATATCATGATGTATAGATAACTAATGAATGGTAGTTCTCACTTTAGTGAATTAATGGTACCCTGTAATTAAGGGCCTCATCATAAAACTAACCAAAATTATACAATATTTAGCAAAATCAACTCCTGATTTTCCATTAAGGAGGCAATATAGTGGGTGGGAAGCAGGTGGGGGGAAGCACCATCATACTGTATGTGTTACTCAAGTAAACCTCATAACTTTACTCTATAAATCAAAGTACATTGGCACCATAAGACAGTTTCATTCTGTAATTTTAAATAATAATAGCCTCACATTTTGTTAGCTATATATGAAGCTGCTACTTTACTAACTGTTCATTTTTTTCTGACCAAAATGAGAGACAGTGAACACAGGCTGATGTGGTTGCACTCTGTGAAGTGAAGACAAGCTGTTGTTACCTGGAAATATTATTGAATCAGAAGAAATTCCCGCATAGCACTGTAGCAGAACTATTAGAATACTTAGTAACACATAGGTGGTCAAGCTAAATGATTCCACTGAGCAGGAATACGGTGCTACAGTACTTTCAAAATTCAGCAATTGACCTGAATTTAATTTCTAAAACCCAATTGATGATGGTTCTTCTCCCACTCACTTTTGCCAAGGATGTGTTAGCGCCATCAAAATAGGTTTTCATATTTCACTTAATGTGTCTGATTTCAGGTAATCATTCTGCACTCATTTTGCTGCAGCTCAGGTACAATACCTGTACTGTACTTAAATTTTGTACTTTGTTGAAATTACAATACACTATCATATACAGTAAGTCCTCGCTTAACGTCGGGGTTACATTCCTAAGAACACAACATTACACGAAACAACGTTAAGCGGATCAATTTTCCCCATAAGAAATAGATAAAATACGTGAGTTACATTCCTGAGCCTCCCTTTGCCCCATGAAATACATTACACATACAGAAAATCATTGTCATTTCTGGAGAAAATAATACATACATATACAACTACTAACTTTGTATTGGTACTCACCGATGGGCGGAGGTGGTAGTGCTAGTGTGTGGTGGGTAGTGAAGTGGAGGAGGAGTATTGCAGGGGGGGGGGGAGGAAGAGGGTGGTGAATCACTGAGACTCTGTACCAAGCCGTGAGAGCGTAGCGCGGCCAGACGAGAGAGGGTGGTGCACCGTAAAATATAGTCTGTGACGACGCAAAACGACGTAGTATTGGATCACCGGGACGTTAAACGAATTTTTGGTCTGCAAAGTTTAGCGACATAGTACCGAAACAACGTTAAGTGGGACGATGTTAAGCATGGACTTACTGTACAGTAAAATCACAGTTATTCGGTGTCCGGGTAACTGGTATATTCAACCATCTGGCGCCAAACTGAAATACAGGTTGACAATCCCTTATCCGAAATCCTTGGGACCAGATGCATTTCGGTTTTGGGAATTTTTCGGTTTTCAGAAAGGTTTTTTTTTTTTTTTATACAGGGATCAGCCCACCCGGGCACAGGTCACTGACCCACATTGGGGCCTGGGGGCTAAAATATAATAATAATAATAATAATAATAATAATAATAATAATAATAATAATAATAATAATAATAATAATAATAATAATAATAATAATAATAACAATAATAATAATAATAATAATAATACAGTAATAATAATTCATAGGTCCAGGTCGTGTTTCTCACTTTTGATCTTTTTTTCATTCTTGTATTTCTTTATTATTATTAGTAGTACAGTAGTTTATTATTACAGTATTATTGTTATTATTTTTATTAATTTCATTATTATTATTATTATTACCGGTATTATTATTATTATTATTGCCCCTGTATCATTATTATTTTATTTTTGTGTTTTTTATTATAAATTTTATTTACTATGAATAATTATTATTATATTTTCGCCCCCCAGGCCCCGAGGTGGGTCAGGGACCTGTGCCCGGGTGGGCTGATCCCTGTAAAAAAAAAAAAAAAAAGTTTGCTCCACAAAAAAGCTTTTGGCGATTTTCAGAGGTTTTCGGTTTTCGGAATTTCGGATAAAGGGTTGTCAACCCAGTATAACTTTGCTATGTATTCATGAACCGAGATTACAATGGAATTGCTTTGAGCGAAATATAAAACACTATGATCCGATATTACATTCATTTGCAAATACCTTATAGTAATTACAGGTGCATTATGATGCCATATCCACTTACAGTATTATTTCTACCTCAATTGATGAGGTAACAATAATGAATATAATGCATCATCTCATGTTTCGTGCTAGCAATGTCACATTATCTCATACACACTACAAGACAGTGTCATCAAGTCCTCCCATGGGATTGACAGTCACTATGGAGACATCACAGGCAACACAAAGCAGAATCATCGCCTTTCACGAAATTTCTCCATGTCTGTCGGTGCAAGCTGTGTTTTCCAGTGAGTCTCGGGTACTTGCATTGGTCGTAGATTTTTACCAGAAAATACCGACAATTTGACGGTCAGTGATATATTTTTTGCTACATTAATATCATTATATTATTCTACTATAGATGGAGCACGGTGATTCACCATAATTACAACAAATACCAGAAATAATAACTAGCAACCTCACACACACTAGGAAGGCAGGCCTACCAACATAATGCAGGAATCACAATTAGTTATCGCAAATATTTGTCCATTGTGACACACTGTATTGATGAGTAAAGGGGTCGATATTCTTTTGGTAGAGTGTACAGTATCACACAGTACATTGCACAGTACATTTACACAGTTTGCATTTACCGTTCTAGAGCAAATTGAGAAACAAGCAAAAAAGAACCTTAACACAGTTAATTTTACAAGTAAGCAAGTGGAAGATGAATTTCCAATTCTTAGAAACTTGTATTATGAGATGAAAGGCTATTTTATTGCAGTCTGTGATAGATTGTGCCTCATGCAATGAGCTTGAGACTTAAGCCTCAGCAACCTAAACGATAAACTGCTCTTATAAATACTGTACCCTATTAATCCTATATCACTTCCTAAGATGGATTTTATGTTCTCCCAAGACATGAATAATGATTGTAAATCCTGTTGGAGACCAATCCTGGACAAATAATCCTATGATAATTGAGAAAAGGAACTACTACATAGGGTACCTGGGTACCTGAGATTATTTACTAAAATGTTGCCCTAAAATGTAATACTTGATGCACACTCAAACCCAATTCTTATCTCAACACAGTATTCATTTGAGCTGGTGGTGGTATGGGTACACAGCACCGGTACCTACCCTATCTGTCCGCTGGTTGTAACGACCCACGCCATCCCAGGTGACAATGAAGACACCTTTAGGTTGGAAGTCTGCAGCAATGGTGAAGTACTGCTGCAGATCAAACTTGGCACGTGACACTGTGCCTGGGTCTGATGTCTCTCTGGTGGGAAAAAACCAATCAACAACACTAATAGCAGTCCTAGACTCTGTTATATTTCACACAAAGCCTGTTGAACGAGCTTATGGCGCCGTGAACCTCCAAATGGGGACTACCGCTTGCCTCTTAGGTGATCAGAGTAACGTTTTACCAAATCCGGCTTCGAAACACGAGGATCCATATATATTTCATTAGCCCAATAAAGCATGCGGACTTCTACATATAATCAACACCTCAACCCGCCAGGATTCGAACCAGACTCTTGAATCCGAAGCATTTATGGACAGAATAATGTATCAGTGTCTACTGCTTCGGCTTCACAAGTCTGAATCTCGGGGTTCTTGGTTCGTGACAGGATTTTTTTGGGTGACTGTACAGATGAACTATTCTCAAATACGGTACTGATTTAATTGATGGATTCTATGGACCACAATTTAAAGAATTTTTAAAACTGGCTGTAAATGATTGTTTGTTTTTATTTAATAACAATGCTTATAAACAATGTGATGGTGTTGCTATGGGTTCACCCTTAGGTCTCACGTTGGCCAACACTTTCCTCTGTCACCACGAGAAGCTTTGGCTAACCAAATGTCCCCCCCACTTAAAACCTTTGTTCTATCGTCGGTATGTTGATAACACTTTTTTAAATTTTCAGATCACTTGATCACGTCTCTGTTCCTAAATTAGTGAAATTCGAAACATGGCAACATCAAATTTACTTGCGAATTGGAAAAGGACAATATTCTACCAATAAATATTGAATATGTTAAAAAACGGGTTTCAATCATTCCCTTCGACTTGCCCGTCACCTGAACGTCCTTAACTAAGGCTTTTACAATTATAGTCTGCAAGATGGTCTGGTCATGACAGCAAACAACCACAATACAATGTGTGAACTTATATTGGAGGGCGAGAGGTTTTACTACCTCCACGCCCATTGATACCTAATTGAAGTGAAAATAAGCAGATGAAAATTATGACTGCAAACATGACATTTGTTGCTTTCTCACACAGCAGCTTACACCTCCCTCCAACATTCAACTACAAAGTGTTATTTAATGATAATGATCATTTAAAAACTTGTGAATGAAGAAATTTAATGTCACACCTTCAAAATAAACAGTGTACTGTATAGCATTTTGCTGCTGCTTTGAAATATGTAAATGTTATTCTAAATTGTTATGAGGTACATTTAATTTTGAACACACAGTAGGCTATATTGTGTTATAACTCCCATTTTTATGTTGTAGCTAAAATAATATTCATGGCAGTTGTAATGTTGGTATTTCTCCAGTCTTAATCCTTACCAATGTTCTGGATACTCGTAGTCCAAGCAGTTTGTATTTCCAGTTCTCCTCAAAGGAACTGGCCTCAAAATACAAGCTGCATCTTTGGGCATTTTCTGCATTTATAAAGGCTTTCCCTGCACAAGTGAACCCACCTTCTTTTCAGTTCTTCATCCTACAAAAAGCGATGGAAAGTTATATCGTTCCCATTTCTAATTTGTGATAAACACCCCAAAACCAAGCAAGTGCTCGGCATGCTTGTTGTTGTTGTTGTTGAATTTGTGTGGGCACAGGTGACGTCACGAGTTCCGAAAGGTTCAGTTTTCTTTGATGAGTAAGCACTCCTTGCATTCTTTGACCTTGGTCACAACAACACAACATGATGTTACGCTCGGATGCACGCTCATGTAGCAGGGAATATTTAACACTTGCAAATAACTGGCAATCTTTAAATGTACATGGAAATAAAACTTTCTGTCGCAAAAAAACTCATTTTCTATGTTTTTAATGAATTCGATATCAATATTTCAATATTTGGAATGTGAAAAGTTTTTATATTCATCGGAACTGTCATAGGGAGGCAATCCCCTCTCGATGAAATGTTACAACGAACCTGATAGCAAACCCGATCCAACGGGCGTGCCTTCGGGTGAATGACCTCACACAGTGCTGTTCCCGATCGGTCAGAAGAATATGGCCCTATAACACACTCATCACTTGGTGCACACATCCTTTCAATACTAAAGAGGTCCTCACCTGTACCAGATACTTCCTGCCCCCCTGGTGTCGACGTCGGAGTAAAAGGGGGCGATGATGGGGTACTCGGGAGGTAACTGGACATTGAAGAAGTTGGGTATCTCCGTCAGGAAGGAGACAAAGCCATTACCATTGACCTATGGGAGAGACACAAGGCTTTATCACTCATCCTATCTTGTCTGATATCCAAAATGTTTATCTCTGTTAATAATATTATTACTACACAAATGCTGTTGTGCTGTTTTAAACACCGAGTTGATAGTTTACACTTTTGTAACAAACATAAAAGTTCCTATATTATTTGTTATTATCATTGAATTTATATTGTTATGGTAATTTTATCATGGTAATATCTAAGGTTTGTGTTTCTATTTTTTTTTATAATTATAAACATTAAGTTTGTGTTGTTTATATTGTCATGGAATTATTTATTTTTATGAATGCATGTAAACTGTCAATATGTACTTTTGAAAGTAATATAAAGACACTGTGAATACTGTTTGTATGATTAGGAGCTTTGTTATTTGTTATTTTTTTACGGGGATTAGCCCACCTAGGCACAGATCACCAGCTCACATCGGGGTCTAGGGGGCGAAATAAAATTTAGCAAAAAATTTATACAGAAATGGAAAACATAAACAGATCAAGAGTGAGAAACAATATACTGTTTATGTTGTGTTGTCAAAGTAAGAGAAATATTTGAGACCCTGCAATTGTGTGTAAATGAGGCAGAAAATCAGATCAGCAACCTGGGACTTGGTCACAATTTTTGTGATGTCATATACCATTAGACAACACATTATGCTGTTTGATAGCTGCTTACTACATACTGTAGTCTGTAGTTATACACAGTACATGATTTTTTTTTATGTGTACACTCGCCACAAAAAGTTCTCGTGCACACCCATGGGACATTGTTCAGCGTCAGATGCCTACACCAAAAGGTTTGACGACGCTATTCAGGATGTGCCCCGCAAGTACAAGTGCATGGATGACACTCTCCTCTATAACTCCAGTGTGAAGGGGGCATTCTGGCACACCTACGACTTTCTGGAGACCTGCTCTCGCACAGGTATCACACTGAAACCAGAAAAGTTCTTGTTCTGCAGGAGAGAAGCCGAGTTTGTGGGTTTCCTTCTGGGGTGGGACCTCTACCAGCCCACTGCCCAACATCTGTCAGCCATCAAGGACTTCCCCATGCCTGATCAGCCATCAATCACTGACATCAGGTCCTGGCATGGCCTAGTTAACCAGTTGGCTCCCTTTCTTGTCACTGCACCTGTGATGGAGCCTTTCCGTGAGCTCCTCAAGAAGCCAGTGGGCAAGCAGGTGTATTGGGACGACCAGCTGCGGCTCAAGTTTCGCCAGGCCCAGGACACCATCTGTCAGTTGGCCAGGGACGGCTTGGTGTACTACGACAAATCCAGGCCTACGGCAGCTGTCACGGGTTGGAGCAGGGAGGGCATCGGCTTCGTCGTCCTGCAACAATACTGTGCCTGTACCTCGCCAGAGACGCTCTTCTGCTGCAGGGGAGGGTGGCAGTTGGCTTTGTGCGGTAGCCGACATCTGAGCACAGCCGAGGCCGGCTACGCTGGCGGTGGTATGGTGTCTGCGCAAGGCCAGGCTGTTCCTTCTTGGCTGCCCGAACCTCATCCTGGTGATGGACCACCGCCCCTTAGTTGGCTTGCTAGGGGACAGAGCCCTCACAGATGTGGCGAATCCGCGCCTGTTCAGGCTCAAGGAGAAGACCCTGCAGTTCCGGTTCACGGTCAAGTACTTGCCAGGGAAGCGGAACTGTGCAGCTGATGCCCTATTCCGCTTCCCCTCCCTCAGGGCGGCGCCCGACGCGGAGGACATGGACCAAGAGGAGTACCTATGTGCTGCAGTGTGTGCAGTCACAATCGCAGCACTGGATCAGGATGGGTGCATCACTATGGACGAAGACACCATGTGCAAAGCGGCTGCGGACGACCCAGTATACCAGATTCTAGTGTCGAGGGTGCTGGCGGGTGACTGGCGCCCTCACAAGTCACAGGAGGTGGCCTGTCTGCGCCCGTATTCTCGGTGAGGGACAGGTTGGCTGTGGTCAGGGGTTGGGCAACTATACCTTTGACCAGGGCTGCGTGCGCCTTGTCATTCCCGACTCCCTCCACCACTGGCTCGCCGTTAACCTGCACGTGGGGCACCAGGGCCTCGACTCCATGCTCAGGCGGGCCCGGCAGTCTGCCTTTGACCTGGCATGGAGGGTGACCTGCAGTATCATCGGTCCCGGTGTGCTGCTTGAGAGACCCACGTCCCTTCCCAGCCTCCGGAGTCATTGGTCTTGACCCCAGCGCCAGACCTTCCCTTTCAACAAGTGGTGGCCGATTTGTTCCACCTGCAGGGCCACATGTACCTAGCATATGCTGACCGACTCACTTCCCTTATGAGGCCACCTCTGGAAAAATCATCGCCAGTCTGCGGGGTTACTTCACGAGGTGGGGGGGGGGGGCACCTGAGCAGATCTCCACGGATGGAGGTACCAACCTTGCCAGCGGTGAGATGACGGATTTCCTCAAGTCATGGGGGGACTGATGTGGATAGCTGGGGACTAAGATACAACACTTAACAGAGGGGGAAATATGAAATAGTTATTACTTAGGACTCACTGTATTACTGTACAATACCAAAGACATGCATGACATTGTTTTAGTCAACACAAGGGAATAGAGAACTAATCATAATGGTTATTCAGGGGTGCTGGTGGTAGAGTGGTACCGCTCTTGCCTTCGCAAGCGAAATGTCACGGGTTCGATTCCCGGGCCGGTGGAAGTTGTTTGGACACACTTCCTAGCCCCCATTAGTCCCTGTTCACCTAGCAGTAAAGTAGGTACCTGTTGTAAGTCGAAAGTTGCGAATTCGTATTCAGGGACAAGTTGTTGGAGCTTCCAATAACTTGATGACACAAACCATTGACTCTTCAGGCTTCTATGCCCTTAACTCATGAGACATAAAGGCAAGCATTAACTTAGCATGCTTCCCTGTTGGGCGCTGTAAACGCTTCTGCGCTTCACCTTACACAAGGATGTAGGGGAGTGCCCAATACATAAATTAAAAAAAAAAAAAAATGGTTCTTCATTTATTAACGACATTACTCAAATTGAACATTACTCAAAACAATAACCTATCTTCCTACCCAGGGATCACATGAATCACAATACATTTCGTGAAACGGATAAAACCTAAAAGGTACTCACATTAAACCCCGCCATGTGAGAAGACGCCCACACTTCCCTCTCTCCAAAACCCGACTCGCCGTTTTCAAACTATGTCGCCCACAAGGGACATTACCTCTTCATGACGTCACGTCTTACAGGTTTTCTTATTGGTTCAAGGCCTAAGGCATTCACCCTATTGCCTCGAACCCTCAGGAGGGAAACACTCATGACATTGCTACAATTAAATTGCTGTCCTTGTTCATCAGTCACACTCTAGCAATACTGAAAATCTTTTTTCAGTATCCATTTCATATTCTATCCCTGCCCCTGTTTTGAGTTTACCTACAGTAGTCCCATTTTATTTTGTCCATAGTTTTTCTTTTTAATTTTTGAAGTTTTAGCCTCACTAAATTCATTACTGGGACGTGATCTGACCCACAATCTGACCCTGGTTAGATCTTGGTTCTGGTTATTGAATTTCTGAATCTTTCTTGAATTAAATTGTAATTTATTTGATTCCTGACTATGTTGTTTACATTGTCCTGGGTTTAATGATAGACTGATTTTATGATGAGGCGTCTTACTCACAAGAATAGTTCTGTTGTGTGAGAAGCATTGCCATACCTTTATCAGTACTTGACCGCCAGTCAAGTGGATGTTTTTTTCAATAAATACAATAATAAACTAAGGATACATTCTCGAAATCACATAAAAACAACGTTAGATAAGGTATTGTATTTCGAAAGAGCGGTGGCGCCTACTTGCCGAGGTGATCTTTATCACTATCTGCCTGGGACCAAGGTCAATAGAATACTGTATAAGGTCTGCTCATGCATCAAAGAAAACGTAACCTCTCAGAGCTCGTGGCGTCATTTGTACCCACCCCTCTTGGACCTAGATCACATATTATACCGAGACAATTTTAGCTTCAGCGTACATTTTTTTCGACATATCATTTCACATCTTAGCGCATTCAAAGACCTGCAGATTGATTTACCATAAAGACTTCCAATGAATGCAGTTGCAGCCATTTTTTCAGATTTTTGTGGTGTCATACTTTTCCCGATGTTTGAAAAATCCTTGTTGCTCTTTATCATCAACTTATCGGCAGCCGCTTTCCACGTCCCCATAAGAAGCTGACAGTATCGCAACCAATCAAACAGTAGACGGACAGCAAAATGTATTTTTTTGTGTGTTTTTGATAGATTGTCTTACATTAGATGGAAGGGTATACAGTATAGGTAACACTGGCAGCAAGGAGAAATACTTCACTAGCACTGTTGGCAAAATGGTGATGTTCAACGAGACAAAAACATCGGTGTCTGGACTGCTTACAACAATATGGTTGGCTCCATTCTCAGCAACAAATCTTGCATGTACACTTATTCTTGTGTCTCTCTCTTCGCTTTGTTATCTTCACAGGCTTGTCTCCATTTCCACCACTGACATACAGAGTCTGTTTTTTTTAGCCAACATGGAACGTGCATTTTCCATCATATACTTTGTGTAGTATTTTGGTACATTGTCCTTGTTTTGACCTGTGCCGGACTATGTCTCCTGTGGGAGACTGCTAGCTGGAGACTCGGTGCTATGGATAAGTCTCCCTCCCGACCTCGACTAGTAACGAGCATGAATTCGTCCTCCTGTGTGTTCTGTCTGCCTGTCTGTCTCTGGGAAGGAGCTGTCGGACCCTTCCCTGTTATAATAATAATGCTAATGCTTCGTGGAAGGAGCTGCAGGCTCCTTATATTGGAGATCTCCAGCCGGAAGATGTCGTCACTAATCTGGGTGTGTCTAGCCAGGTGACAGTTGTACTGGCTGGAGGGTAGCTTCTTGAGTAACAAAGTCATGTCACTGGGTTAGCTAATGACACGGCGGTGAGTATTCTGGTTCATTGTGACCGTGATATCTCTTGGGCCAGGTCTTACTCTCACTTTAATTATGAAGGGTGGGTTAACTTATGAGGTTGTACACACCTGCACTTTTCGTCACTGCTGTATGTGTTGTTCTTCTCTGGGCTGTAAGCTATGGTCTGATAAACAATCATTACACAGCCGTCTTCACTCTCTCCTGAAGAAAATATGTCAATATTTATAAGAACAAGGGAGACCAGTCAGACTGTGGCAACTACCGTGGGATCTCACTGCTCTCTGAAGCTGGCAAGATTATTGCCGAGTCCTCCTAAACAGACTCCTTCCTGAGGCAGAAAACTTCCTCCCAGAATCTCAATGTGGTTTTAGACCATCATGTGGCACCAATGACATGATCTTTGCTGCCCATCAGATACAGGAAAAGTGCAGAGAACAGCGTCGTAACCTGTACATGGCTTTCATCGACCTAACCAAGGCCTTCGACTCAGTCAACAGGGAAGCCCTCTGAGACCCTCAGCCATTTTGGCTGCCCACCAAAATTCATCGCCATTGTGAGGTAACTCCACAATGGCATGAACGGCAGTGTCCTGCACAACGACACCCAGTCTGAGTTCTTCCCCATCCAAACAGGGGTTAAACAAGGGTGTGTACTGGCACCAACTCTCCTTTCCATTTTCTTGGCAGCCTTCCTTACTCGTGCCAGTGCCAATTTAGCCGGCAGGGTGGACATCGAGTACCGGGTGAAGGAGGTTCTTTTCAACATAAGATGACTCCAAGCAAGAGCAAAGGTGTCGGCAGCTTCCATTACCGAATTTCAGTAGGCAGACCTCACCCTTGTTGCTCAGACTGAACACTACCTACAGGAGATCCTAAACACCTACGCAGATGCGTATGAGCACTTCGGCCTTGAGGTGAATGTACGAGTATATAGGAGTTAGTGACCGGACATGGATATGTGACGGACGGAGACAAATATTATACAGATGTGGATAGGTAAAAGCTTGGTGACTTGAATAGAAGAATGGTGACAAATTATAACATATACTCACAAATATAGAATTGTAGACCTGCCCGAAAAATGTGATGGGCGCCCTCAACTTAATCTCCGGTGAGGATATTTCGTCTGCGTTCAGCAATTGGGTGTCTCCAGCTTCGATTCCAAAATGGTACAGGTAGGATTTCTGAACGGCGTATGAGGGGGACAGCAATCCTAGAACCACCACCAGGAGGCCGAAGGACTTGAGAAGGGGACAGAGACGCCTCATAGTGCTCTCCTGCAGGTGTGTGGAAGAACAAGGTGTAGTGTGTAGGTTGGGGTGGAAACCGTGATTATGGCGTAAATTTTCTCAGCAAGAGACGTCTCATGCTACCTTCACGGTTCTCCCTTTGATCACCAATACTGTTTATCAACCTTGGTGGGTCACTAAGCACACGGGGTCACTGTTACTAGACAACGGTCACTTACAGCTGGTACTTACTGCCGCCACCGTCACTGTATATCTGTTGTCACGCAGGTAAAGTGGTCGATACTCAACCTCAATTACAGACCAGTAATCAAAGACCAGCAAGTGCCAGATTACACTCTTATCTCACACGTTCAACAACAACAAGAAGTTTGTCAACATCTCACCCACAAATGAAGATGTTGAAATTAACTTGTGGGGTAACTGAGAACGTGTTTTGGTGACTGTGGGTTGATTACTATTTACTATATCAGTGACAGAACTGGTGACTGTGGATGATTGAATGAATATTAGTGACTGACTGGATACCGGTGACTAAGTTACTGGGAATTGGTGACTGGGTGACCTGGGTACTACAGACTGTCATTATGAATTACTGGTGACTGGATTCTAGAGACTGTGGATAACTGGGTGGTATGACTGGACTGGTGACTGAGCGGTGATGACTCACTGTTGGAGACTCAGTATTGGAGTGTGAATGAGTGATGGTGAGTAAGTACCGGTAACTGACTGTTGGTGACTGATTACCGGGAACCGGGTGCTGGTGATCTGTGTGATGTGATGAAGAGTCTGACCGAGCCACCTATTTCACTGATAACGTAAGATAAGATGTTCAATTACGTACTCAAACTCTCCCAGACGGTCCACTCACCTCCCACACTCCCAGACGGTCCACTCACCTCTCACACTCCCAGACGGTCCACTCACCTCCCACACTCTCCCAGACGGTCCACTCACCTCACACACTCTCCCAGACGGTCCACTCACCCCCACACTCCCAGACGGTCCACTCTCCCACACTCTCCCAGACGGTCCACTCACCTCCCACACTCTCCCCAGACGGTCCACTCACCTCCCACACTCTCCCCAGACGGTCCTCCCACACTCTCCCAGACGGTCCACTCACCTCCCACCTCCCAGACGGTCCACTCACCTCTCACACTCCCAGAGACGGTCCACTCACCTCACACACTCTCCCAGACGGTCCACTCACCTCACACTCCCAGACGGTCCACTCACCCCACACTCTCCCAGACGGTCCACCACCCCACACACTCTCCCAGACGGTCCACTCTCTCACACACTCCCCAGACGGTCCACTCCACACCCTGTCCCAGACGGTCCACTCCCTCCCACACCTCCCAGACGGTCCACTCCATCTCCCACACAATCCCAGACGGTCCACTCACCACCCACACTCCCAGACGGTCCCTCACCACCCACACTCCCCAGACGGTCCACCCATCTCCCCACAATCCCAGACGGTCCACTCACCACCCACACTCCCCAGACGGTCCACTCATCTCCCACACAATCCCAGACGGTCCACTCACCTCCCCACACCTCCCAGACGGTCCACCACCTCCCCACACTCTCCCAGACGGTCCACTCACCACACACCTCCCCAGACGGTCCACTCACCTCACACACCTCCCAGACGGTCCACTCATCTCCCACACTGTCCCAGACGGTCCACTCCCCCACACCTCCCAGACGTCCACCACCTCACACACTCTCCCAGACGGTCCACTCATCTCCCACACTGTCCCAGACGGTCCACTCACCTCCCACACTCTCCCAGACGGTCCACCACCTCCCCCACACTCTCCCAGACGGTCCACTCATCTCCCACACTCTCCCAGACGGTCCACTCACCCCCCCACACTACACACTCAGATAACTACACCCTCACACAGTCACACAACACACTACACCCTCACATAACACACTACACCCTCACATAACACACTACACCCTCACACAACACACTACACCCTCACACAGTCACATAACACACAACACCCTCACACAACACACTACACCCTCACACACTCAGATAACACACTACACCCTCACACACAACACACTACATCACCCTCACACATTCTGATAACACACTATACAGCCTCTACACACTAGACTGGGTGTGGGCGGGGGGACTGTGTAAGTCATTATTTGAGTGTTGGCAGCCAGGGTACTCTTGCCGGGTGTTAAAGGCATTTACCGAGTATCTGGCAGGTCGCCTACACCTTCTCAGTTGGTATACCGGGTGTGCTACACTCCTTATATACTCACCACATTTATTATCAACACCCGTGACTGATGATGGTGTTGGGAAGCTATGGGTGCAATGAAGAGGGTGTAGTTGTAAACAGGAGGGTGTGGGTGTAGGCAGGAGGGTGGGTGTAGGCAGGAGGGTGTGGGTGTAGGCAGGAGGGTGTGGGTGTAGGCAGGAGGGTGTGGGTGTAGGCAGGAGGGTGTGGGTGTAGGCAGGAGGGTGTGGGTGTAGGCAGGAGGGTGTGGGTGTAGGCAGGAGGGTGTGGGTGTAGGCAGGAGGGTTTACACATACCAACAAGTACACAGGGCAGCAAGGCCAGTTGGGTTGTGTTAGTCAAAGACGTCCGGAATCACTTAACTACGCATACCATCCACAAGTGTACAACACCCACACGTGTACGACACCCACACGTGTACAACACCCACACGTGTACGACACCCACACGTGTACGACACCCACACGTGTACGACACCCACACGTGTACGACACCCACACGTGTACTACACCCACGCGTGTACGACACCCACACGTGTACGACACTCAGATGTACATGCCAGCCACATGCATACGACACCCACACGTGCACGGCAGCAAGATGTGTATGACACCCACACTTACACACCAGCCATACGCGTACGACACCCACACGTGCACGCCACCCCAAGCCTGCACGCCACCTATACCTGCACGCCAGCCCACACCTGCACGTCATCCACACCTACGCATCCATACTTGCACACCACCTCACAACTGCACGCTACCCCACACTTGCACGCCACCCCACACCTGCACGCCATTTACACCTGCACGTCACCCTACACCTGCAAGCCATCCACACCTGCACGCCATCCACACCTGCACGCCATCTACTCCTGTAGGCCATCCCACACAAAGAGACCACCCCATACCAGCACCTCACCCATGGACATGCACGACACCAAAACACGTGCACGACACCAAAACACGTGCACACCAAAACACGTGCACAACACCAACATATTCTCGTCACCTACACACATGCACGACACCTACACACGTGCACGACACCTACACACGTGCACGACACCAACACATGCACGACACCTACACACGTGCACGACACCAACACATGCACGACACCTAAACACGAGTGCACGACACCAACACGTGCACATTTACACATACATGCACTACTCCTACACACGTGCATCGACATCTACAAATACGTGCACGACACCCACACACGTGCGCAACACCTTACATGACCGGGGACACACAACAGTTGACTTTGGGTTCACCCTTAACTCCACTTCAGGATGAGCGCCATCCCCAAGTGTACGACACTAAGCGAACATGCATGGCAAACACATCCGCAAGCTTGACATTCAAACACGTCCCGCACACTTGCACGTTACCTACACGTGCACGCCACTTTTCCTTCGGTGCACAGCTCCAATACGTGTTAGCAACTACACTCGGGTACTGACTACACAAACGTGCCCGTCCACGAAGCACAAACGTTCCCGTTACACATACATACGTGTACGATACTCAGGCACGGCTGTATACACTTGTTTGACACACACACACACACACACACTCGTAAGATATTTTGGAACATCTCGGTAAAACAAAATGGGACTCAATTCCTAGTGATTCGTACGTAAAATTTACCACTAAACTGGACATGAGAAATAACATCTAAGTGTTATAGTTTTACACAACAACTGACGATATTTTGGCCACCAGCTGCGTGCGTGTCATACAGTAGGTTAAGTGAGCTTGTTAACTGTCTAACAGCACCACCAGCAGTACGAGAGGGTGGGAGGGAGGGGGAAACTTAACGTACGAACCATCCCGCCTCAGTATGTCAGCCTTCTTCACAACACTTAAATTAGTGGATGGAATACTATTAAAAAAAATTTCCCTCGAGAAGTCCAAATTCTTCGTAGTTTCAGCAAAAAAAAAAATGTTTGTATCGTTTACTAGACACGTACAATGTCCCAGGGAACTCCCGTTTTTAAACAAAGAATTTTCACAGAATATTTTGGCAACTTGTTAACACTAGGGAGTCGGCAAAACAGTAAGAGCGTCACACCACTGCTAACACCAACACGGCTGGCGTGTCACTTGTGGGGATCGGGAGTAGGGACGACGTTAACACGGCCACCCCCGATCCAACTTGTCTCCACCTCTAAGGGTGTCGCTCTGGCTGCCCTGGCACTCGCCTGTTCTAAAACCAACTCGAAGACATCTCCCGCATCGGTTTTTATTATACTGAAGACCAACACACCCGTAATTCTGTCTTCTTTCCTCGTCATATTAATTAAAAAAAAAACGTATTTATTGAAAAGAATATGCAAAAAGTAAAGATTTTAAATAACCTATTGATATGAATCATAGAATGAGGAAAGCTGTGAACAAGGTAAAGTGTTCTTAGTGTGAATTGTGAGGGAGCCGCGATCCGGTTGTGACCAGTGTCAAGTAGCCAAGTCCATCCACCACAACTAATCTTCTACTACACCCCGACTACCAGCTTAAAACAATTAAGTAATAGATAAATTATCAGCCTAATAGGCAATCATCAAGTAAAAAAATCGTCACACAAAAATTTTTGTCGGTTCATCGGATTCATAATTAATAGAGGCAAACTAAACACACTGGAAACACTAAATGAATGCTCCCATGGCCTAAGTACAGTACACCGTAGAGCTAGTGCTTACATTGTCTATATTTAAGATGGACTGCATAACTGCATAGTTTCAAGTGTGAACCTGTAGGACAATTTTGCTGAACAGATATAATTATTATTTTAACTTAACACTGGTTCACACACAGTAAGGCGATTCAAAATTAAGCATTTGAACAAAAAATTCTGTTTACCACACCCAAAGTTTGCAGGATTTGCGACCAACATTATGTTATGCCTCCATGTCCAAGAGAAACCTCTCCATCTTGTTTTCAATAATTTGAATATTGGTTTAAGATTTTGTGTTCAAGTCGAATATCGTGATGGACGGGACAGGAACCATCAAGGAGGCGCTGTATGGTAACAGTCCCTCGAGCCTCCCTAAGTAAACAGAGAGTCTACGTATGTATAAACAATAATAATTTGTCACTCATACACTTGAAACAATCAGTATCGTTGTGTTATATCTGTACTGACGCCAATAATTCCGAAGTATGTTTTGTTTCAATGTTTTAAGAGAAATAGAGTGTGTCTGGAGATGGTTTGCCCCCCCCCCCCAAAAGTTAACTTATGAACAATATTCTCAAAGAATATATCGACACTACTACCGAGTTAGGGGAGAAAATCTATTACAGGAACTCTCTGGAAATCGAGACCCAAATCTGTGTTCTGTGTGTGTGTGTGTGTGTGTGTGTTTGTTTCAATAATGTGAATAATAACAGTTGTTCCCGGATGCGATATTTTGTCAACAGTGGGTACCAAGACTTGCTTTATCTCACCTACTGGGTGTGTGATCCGAGTCAACACAACTATCTCCTCTACCGTTACGCCCTGCATCTACTGGACTCCAACAATAACCTTTTCATCAAAATTTCTTCTCCTGTCTCGAGATAGTGGTGCTGACTCAAATCACAAAACACACACACACACACACACACACACACACACACATTCGGTTAACCTAAATTTCTTAAGGTGCTTTAATATCCCTCTCTCCCTCCACGTATTAATGCGCTCCAGCCACGAGTTCTCACATCTCTTCCAAAGAACCGTCATACCATCATCACCTTCGTCGTTACTTATGTCATCATAGTCATTACAACCATTGAGATCATGTCAACTCTGCCTCACAAACGCCTGGTGTCCTCATGGGAGGGGCCGCACCTAACATGTGTTGGCCTTAGTGCTATAACGGCCACAGTAGCATAACTGTTAAGAATAGTTGTAAAGAATTTTACCATCAATATTCCCACTTATGAAGTAGCCATCACTTTCGTGAATTCGTCACACCATTGCGGATAACAATGTAGCCAACACATGTTGCTGACAATGTTTGCACTGGATCCACAACAACGTAACAATATGTATTGGTAATTTGTCGGTAACTTTGTAGAATAACGATGTCTTTGTCACACACAAGAACAGTCTACACCGGCTGTTGTCCACATTGTTTCTAGCCACGTTCCCAACACTGCCCGAAAAGCCCACCTGGTGCCATATAACATGCATGCCTGGTGTTCAAGAAATCGCATGGGGTCCTATACACACTCATGGGGTCTTATACACACTCATGGGGTCCTATACACACGCTTGGGGTCCTATACACACGTCTGGTGTCCTATAACATGCATGGGGTCCTATTCACACACATGGTGTCCTATAACACGCATGGGGTCCTATACACACACCTGGTGTCCTATAAGACGCATGGGGTCCTATACACACGCATGGGGTCCTATACACACACCTGGTGTCCTATAAGACGCATGGGGTCCTATACACACGCCTGGTGTCCTATAACACGCTTGGGGTCCTATACACACGCCTGGTGCCCTATACACACACCTGGTGTCCTATAAGACGCATGGGTCCTATACACACGCATGGGTCCTATACACACACCTGGTGTCCTATAAGACGCATGGGGTCCTATACACACGCCTGGTGTCCTATAACACGCATGGGGTCCTATACACACGCCTGGTGTCCTATAAGACGCATGGGGTCCTATACACACGCATGGGGTCCTATACACACACCTGGTGTCCTATAAGACGCATGGGGTCCTATACACACATCTGGTGACCTATAACACGCATGGGGTCCTATACACACGCCTGGTGTCCTATAACACGCATGGGGTCCTATACACACATCTGGTGACCTATAACACGCATGGGGTCCTATACACACATCTGGTGACCTATAACACGCCTGGTGCCCTATACACACACCTGGTGTCCTATAACACGCATGGGGGTCTTATACCACTCACTGTCTTGTCAGCTTTCTCGATTACATATACCGCCATCTCGAGAAACGAAAAATGTCTGTAGCTGTCGCCTTCATTGATTTCACTAAAGCGTTCGACCTAGTCGACCACAATATAATCATAAACAAAGCTATTGACCTCGGGCTTCGGAGAAGTCTCATACCATGGCTTACAGACTTCCTCAGTGACCGACGCCAAGCTGTACGCTTCCGAGGGGCTGTCTCCACCTTTCAGTCACTCACCTGTGGCGTCCCCCAAGGCACCAAGATGGGACCACTCTGCTTCCTTATGCTCATCAATGATGCCCTAAGAGAAACCCCTGCTCGCTGGAAATATGTCGACGACTCCACCATTGGGATCAGCGTCAACAATTCTGCTCCCAACTATACCGCCCTCCAGGATTTATTGAACAGTCTCCAAAACTGGGCCACCAACAACCATGTCACCATCAACCATACCAAGACCATGGTTATGCACATCAACCTCTCCTCCGACATTGTCCCACCTCCTTCCATTACCCTAGGTCCGAACACACTCCAGGTTGTAGATTCCACGAAGCTCCTCGGCGTCACCATAGACAACAAACTAAATTGGAAACCACACGTCAGTGAAGTTGTCAAAGCCTCCAGTTTCCGTCTCCACCTGCTCCGCCGACTCAAGTCCCTCGGAGTTCCTGCACACGAGCTCCTCAGTGTATACACAACATTCATACTTCCCAAGCTCACCTATGCCTCCCCCACCTGGTCTTCCTCCCTAAATGCCACACAACGTAAACACCTAGAAAAAGTGCAAAAGAGGGCATGCAAGATTATTCTCTCCCCTTCCTACTCCACATATCAAGAAGCGCTCAACACACTGACCCTTTCGACTCTCACTGACCATCACCACGACCTCATCTACAAATTTGGTAAGAAGCTTCTACACCATCCCCGACACCGGCTCCTACTACCACCTGACATCCCCTGTCCGAGAATTGCTGTTCGACACCACAACCGCATCCAGCCCATACGTGCACGAACTGATCGCTATAAGAACAGCCCAGTCCCAACCATTGTAAAAATTATCAATAACATGTAATAAATCAGTGTATTCACTCCCGGTAAACACTGCTCCTTACACTGTCACTATGTTGAAATGAACTGTAGTTTGAGCTGATCCCCATCTAAGTTATTATATGTCTTATTTGTGTCACTTATGTTACTTGTATATTATTTGTAATGCGTAACCCATTCCCCAAATATGTAACTGTAAATTTTCAGCCTTCTGGCTGCCAAGCTCTTTCAATAAACCGTTAATTATTATTATTATTATTATTATTATTATTATTATACACACACCTGGTGTCCTATAACACGCATGGGGGTCTTATACACACGCCTGGTGTCTTATATCACGCACGGGGTCCTATACACACGCCTGGTGCCCTATACACACACCTGGTGTCCTATAACACGCATGGGGTCCTATACACACACCTGGTGTCCTATAACACGCATGGGGTCTTATACACACACCTGGTGTCCTATAACACGCCTGGTGCCCTATACACACACCTGGTGTCCTATAACACGCATGGGGTCTTATACACACGCCTGGTGTCCTATAACACGCATGGGGGTCTTATATACACGCCTGGTGTCTTATATCACGCATGGGGTCCTATACACACGCCTGGTGCCCTATACACACACCTGGTGTCCTATACACACGCATGGGGTCCTATACACACACCTGGTGTCCTATAACACGCATGGGGTCTTATACACACGCCTGGTGTCTTATATCACGCATGGGGTCTTATACACACGCCTGGTGTCCTATAACACGCATGGGGGTCTTATACACACGCCTGGTGTCTTATATCACGCGGGGTCCTATACACACGCCTGGTGCCCATACACACACACCTGGTGTCCTATACACACGCATGGGGTCCTATACAAACACTTGGTGTCCTATAACACGCGGGGTCTTATACACACGCCTGGTGTCTTATATCACGCATGGGGTCTTATACACACGCCTGGTGTCTTATATCACGCATGGGGTCCTATACACACGCCTGGTGTCTTATATCACGCATGGGGTCCTATACACACACATCTGGTGTCCTATAACACGATGTGGGGTCTTATACACACGCCTGGTGTCTTATATCACGCATATGGGGGTCCACACACACCTGGTGTCCTATAACAGCATGGGGTCTTATACACGCCTGGTGTCTTATATCACGCATGGGGTCTTATACACACGCCTGGTGTCTTATATCACGCATGGGGTCCTATACACACATCTGGTGTCCTATAACACGCATGGGGTCTTATACACGCCTGGTGTCTTATATCACGCATGGGGTCCTATACACACACCTGGTGTCCTATAACACGCATGGGGTCTTATACACACGCCTGGTGTCTTATATCACGCACGGGGTCCTATGCACACGCCTGGTGCCCTATACACACACCTGGTGTCCTATACACACGCATGGGGTCCTATACACACACCTGGTGTCCTATAACACGCATGGGGTCTTATACACACGCCTGGTGTCTTATATCACGCATGGGGTCTTATACACACGCCTGGTGTCTTATATCACGCATGGGGTCCTATACACACGCCTCGTGTCCTATAATACGCTTGGGGTCCTATACACACGCCTAAGTTACTATATGTCTTATTTGTGTCACTTATGTCACTTGTATATTATTTGTAATTCGTAACCCATTCCCCAAATATGTAACTGTATATTTTCAGCCTTCTGGCTGCCAAGCTCTTTCAATAAACCGTTAATTATTATTATTATTATTATTATTATTATATACACACGCATGGTGTCCTATACACACATCTGGTGTCCTATAACACGCATGGGGTCCTATACACACATCTGGTGTCCTATAACACGCATGGGGGTCTTATACACACGCCTGGTGTCCTATAACACGCATGGGGGTCTTATACACACGCCTGGTGTCTTATTTCACGCATGGGGTCCTATACACACGCATGGTGTCCTATACACACATCTGGTGTCCTATAACACGCATGGGGTCCTATACACACATCTGGTGTCCTATAACACGCATGGGGGTCTTATACACACGCCTGGTGTCCTATAACACGCATGGGGGTCTTATACACACGCCTGGTGTCTTATATCACGCATGGGGTCCTATAACACGCATGGGGTCTATACACACACCTGGTGTCAGTGTCAATGTTCCCACAATGATGATGCTAGTGTCATTCCCTTAGATGTGCTAGATCGTATGTGTTACACCCCATTTACCCATGGTGTCGACACAATACTCCCTCATATCGATCCTGATGCCTTTCTACAAAACTCACTGGGTTACACCAACCGCAACTGTAACTATTATTTTCCTGACTCAACCGAGTTTAGTTCTAGTCTCCTCCATCGACTAAAAACAGAGGACACCAGAAGATCACACAGCTGGTAGCCAAAAAACCTTCTCCAGAACCCCCAAGAGCCAGAACTATTGTACACTAAATAGTACACAAAAGATGAGAGTATTCTACTAGTTACACAAAGACCTAGCAGACCTCTCCAACTTACACCACAGCATAAATAACTCCTTGACGCCAAAAAGATAAAAGATGAGAGTTTTCTACGAGTTACACAAGGACCTAGTAGACCTCTCCAACTAACACAATAACAAACACCCCCTTGCTAGCTAGCTTAGCCTCCCCCCTGTTCCCTTGAGCTCAGGCGACCTCTTAGTGCGGCCTTCACCACAGCCAATCAAATCGTCTCTGCTAGGTGGATAGCCCACCTGCTCTTATTCTCTACTACTTTACTTCCCGTTTCATAACTTTCCTTCTACCTTACCTCTTCTCTCCCTTCCCATGGCAAGCCATTGCCATTTTATCTCCATTATCATCATCATCATCATCATCATCATCAGGGAGACCATTCTACACTCGGCTACCGGACCAGCAACATCTCTCACAGCTCCTCACCACTCAGCTTCCTCAGAAACCTCCTCGCCCTACAGGTCCTCTGAGCAAGTTTCTCCTTACCTAGTCACTCCTAAGCACTGCGCTGTACAACAATATATATACAGAAAGCGCATTGTGAGTTTCTATTCTACCTCATTCCTGAGTGGAGATATCTACATGTACGTGCGTTTGTGTGCCCATACAAAGAGAAAATAGACAACTAAAGAGAACTGACAAATGGCCACATACAGTACGCAACAATTTACTTAAATATCCAGGTTCTAGGCGTAACCAAACAAAAATGTGAAGTAAATTAAAGGGGAATAAAAATAAATAAAGTAAACCTTTAAGAATTTCATTAATTAAATTTTAACACAATAAAGAGCCTCGTAGACTGTCACAACAAATTGATTCACCATCGAAACTTTTAAGACACAAATGATACTAAACATCGAAACATCAAAAGAATAAAAATAAAGCATTGGATTACGTTAACACTGCATAAACATATAAAAACTAACACTGAAATTAACTAACGTGAAACAACACTGAATTACTTAAATGTAACTAAACAAATACTGATGGACATAAATAAAGACATAAATAGGTACTCACATAGATATACCACATTGGTGGCGACAGGAACAACACAGATAAATTAAGTATAAGTAACAGGTGATGAGTGTCACTTAAAGGGTGTGAACTGTATGACAAGAGGACTGAACTAACTCCGTCAGTTGGTGGGTCCTATATGTAAGGTCGGCTCCCGCCACGCGACCCGTCGGTGGGTCGTTTAACGATGCAGATGGTCGTTAGAGAACAAAGAATACTTGTTACAATACTAAATAAAGAAATAAGATGGGCTTGAACAAATAATAACAGTTAAAACCTTAACAGCACAGGGTAAGGTGACTAGAATATATAATAGTAAATTTAACATATCATTACAGGAATAATATGGAACAACATGGGAGCATGTTATATATATAGAAAAATACGACACGGTCGTAACAAAATCCACCGCGCTTGTAGAATCTCAGAAAACGGGAAACATTGATAAAGGATAACTCACCTACTCAATGCTACTAGACCATGTGTTGTATTGTACCCAGGTACAGTTATATAATGTTAATTGTAGGTATTCATAGCATTAAGGAGAACTCAGGGTATCCATAAGATGATTGGGAAAGTCCAGTTGATCTGGACTAGTGTACTGTAGGACTAAATGTGGATCATGGTTTGAAGGTCATACTATTTACGTCTGTGAACGTGTAGCGAACATACCTTCCACAGACATAAGAACATAAGAACATAAGAAAGTGGGATACTGCAGGAGGCCGACTGGCCCATACAGGGCAGATCCCTTTCACACCCATCCCAGCACTTCCATGTGCCTATCCAACTTCATCTTGAAGCTCCCTAGCGTCCCCGATCCTACTATAGCACTCGGTAGCCTATTCCACATATCCACAACTCTATTACCAAACCAGTGCTTGCCTATATCCTTTCTGAATCGGAATTTATCTAATTTAAAGCCATTTGTTCTAGTTATTTCGTTATTACTGAGCTTCAGAACATCTTCCATTTTACCCTTGTTAATCCCACTTACCCACTTGTACACCTCTATCATATCTCCCCTAACTCTACGCCTCTCTAATGAATGTAAGCCTAAGCTTTTCAGTCTTTCTTCATATGGAAGGTTTCTAATATTATGGATCATTTTTGTCATTCTTCTTTGTACTCTCTCCAAAGAATCTATGTCCATTCTATAATAAGGACACCAGAACTGAACCGCATAATCCATGTGTGGCCTCACTAATGCTAGGTAAAGTTTTAAGATAACGTCAGCAGTTCTGTTACTCACAGACCTAGATATGAACCCAAGAATCCTGCTTGCCTTGTTGCGAACGCTAATACATTGTTTTCTAAGTTTCAAGTCGTTGCTAACAAATACACCTAGATCTTTTTCACAAACTGAGTTTTCTATTTCCGTGTTACCTAGTTTATACTTAACGTTTGTATTCGTCTTCCCTATCTGTAGTACCTTGCATTTATCAGTATTACAATTCATTTGCCAGTCTACTGACCACTCATGTAAGGTATCTAGATCTCTTTGAAGGTGTTCAAAGTCACTGTCTGAATTTATCACTCTCCCCATTTTGGTATCATCTGCAAATTTACTAATCCTACTAGTTATGCCTAAATCAAGATCATTAATGAATATAACAAACAGCAGAGGGCCTAATACAGATCCCTGGGGAACTCCGCTTTTGACCGCACACCAGTCTGACTTTAATCCATTTATGCTGACTCTTTGTTTCCTACCAGTTAACCATGACCTAATCCATTTTAATACTGATCCACCTATTCCATGTGCTTCTACCTTCCTTATCAATCTCTCATGAGGGAATCTATCGAATGCTTTACTGAAATCTAAATAAATTATATCATATGACTTATCATTATCTACCGCTTCAAATACTTCTGAGAAAAAGCTAAGCAAATTTGTGAGACAAGAACGTCCCTGGGTGAACCCGTGCTGAGAAAGAATGAATTAAGTTGAATGTTTCAAGGTGGCTTCTGATTTTTGTAGCAATAATTGACTCTAGCAACTTGCCCTATGATTGACGTGAGACTAATGGGACGGTAATTTGATGCTATTGATTTATCACCCTTTTGAAAATCGGAACTACATTTGCAGTTTCCAAGCTTTCTGGCACTAGGCCCTATTCTAATGACTTATTAAATAAAACTGCTAATGGATTACTCGCTCATCTCTACATTCTTTTAATATTCTAGCATATACCTCGTCTGGACCAGGCGATTTATGAGAGCTTCAGTTTGTTAATTACTTTAAGCACATGGTTACTAGTAATATTGATATTCATCAACATATTTTCTATACTGTCGTTATATACCTTATGAACTTCTGGAAACTGTGCTGGGTTTTCATTTTGTGAATCTGGGCGAAAATGACTATTTAACGTACTACACATTTCTAACTCATCATCAGTCATTTCTCCTGTCGTAGTTTTAAGGGGACCTATTGTATCTCTAACCTTTGATTTATACAGTTGATAAAAAGCTTTGGGGTTATTTTTCGATTCGTTTGCTACCTTGATTTCATAATTTCTCTTTGCTTTCCTAATTTCTGTTTTTACCTGTCTTGTTAGGTTCTGATAGTGTGAACTTAATACACCTCGTATCCTCACGTGACATATACCCACAACAGGTACAGGGATCAGAGAATCTTATTTCTGTGTTCAAATAGTGCAATGTGTGAGAGGAGGATCCCTAATTACAGTTTTTAGTGAAGTGGATATACCCACGCCATGAACATTCGGCTTTTGTTTTAAGGGGAGCGTCCTGTGTACCCGCCTCGAGTGTGCCGTGTTGATATTATAACCCAATGAATTTACCCACGAACTAACAAACCAAAACCTTACCTTAGTGTGTAATTTAGGATTAAAATATGTGTTTATCAGGCATGAGTGACAATATACCGGAAAGTGTTCAGGTGAGAACCAAGAAATAAAAGTAAAAATTAAAGATTGGAAACTGTATGCCTACGCGGTGATGAGCGACGGGGCACTGCCCTCAGTACCCTCCATTCTACCGTCACCTCAGGTCAGTATCCTAGCGGGCTATATCCCGCCCTGTAAAAAAGGCTTATATAGATGTTATTACAGTTTAAAGCTTTGCCTGATGTATAAGTGTAATAGTAATGTGTTATGGGGTGTGATAACCGCCCGTCAGGCATTATTTAACAGTACCCTACGTTCTACCGTCACCTCAGGTCCCATGCGGTCGGAGTGCCTTGCTGTGCTGCAGCCATTATCCCTGTGAGCGTCCCACCAGGTGGTGACTACTCCCAGCTATGCCAATCCACTGTGAACCTGTGGATTCCCAGCACACCACCCCAAATGAGTAGTAACAAATAAGGAGACCGTGAGAAACTCCGCGGTCGTCACTTGGAGTGACCTATAATACCAGGCGTAGAAATAGTACTGGTATGTCTCTTGGTGAAGCCCTCGCCTTTACCCACCGAGGACGGTGTGAACGAGGTACCTGTTATGTATACCTAAAAATTACAAGGAGTCCCATACCTGCAGGTGTGGAGTGTAACAGGTGTGTTGAGATGGTGCTACAGGGAGGTGATAAGGTGCTACTATGTATGATAACCTACGGTGCTATATTCCATACAGGTGGAGCAGTCTGACGTGTTAAGGGGTAGTATTGTCATGGTCACGTTGACTGCTAGTCTGTTTTAACACTAATGATTCTTATTATACTCCACGAACGCAAAACATGAGTGGGTTAGCCATCCCTGAGAAGAAGTGTTTTTCCCCATAGACGCTTACACTTGTGATCCCTCCCAGTATGGCCCGCCTTTGTGAAGACAGTTGTTAATACATTGTTTATTCCATTTTTCCTGGGAAGCTCAATCTTGGATTAATCTGTGTAAATCAACTCAAATAATTCGCCAGACATTTGTCAACTGAGGGTCATCCTTGAATGAGTAACAGTTGAGTTGTTTGTAATCTCTGTCATTGCGTGAGTAGCGATCGCTGTCAACTCAGGGGTATATATACCACGGGACCAGGCAGGGAGAGCGTCCCATGACGTCCTCTCCAGTCTGTCCCCAGGTATGTTCTGTGTTCCCTAGCCATACAGTTTGATTCAGTCAATTCTAGTGAATATCAGTTTTCATCAGTGTTCATGCTTTAACAGTTGAATTGTCATTCACCCAGTATAAGAGTAATATAAAGTAAATGTCTGTCATTTCCAGACAAGAGATTTGTTTGTGTTGTTATGCTTCCCATTCCCATGACGTCCTCTCCCGTCTGTCCCCAGATCCAATTGTGACTCTTGGATCACTCAACAACTGCCCCGAATTCAGTAGATACCCAGCAGGGATCAATATATGAAATGATGGCACCGATTCGGCATGATTAATCTGCTCCACTGCCGCGTGGAGCCAGACCCCAGACTCGCCATGTGTCTGGCTACCACCGACCACAGCAATGGTCGTGAACCCCAGTGTTCTACCCTGGGATGCTCCCTGGAAGTTATATGTCCACAGAGTGTGTTGTAAAATGTATGTTTGGGGAATAATTAGTTGGAAATAATTATCCCATGTTGGGTAGTGGACCCATGTATTTGCTGGTTTCAGTATTAACGTATATGTTGTGAGTGCATCTCATATGCACCACCAACAGTCAGTAAGTTTTGTAAAGTACCTTGTAAGGTGTGAGAAGTAAAGTTATCCACTAGGGACTAGGAGTAAAGTTTTGTAACTGTAATGAGATGTACCACTAGAAGATGTGGGTGAAGTAGAAGTACCCACTTGGAGTGGCAGTAAAGTAATCTACAAGGTGTGCCTCGTATTGTGTATTGTGAGTAGGGCCAAGGAACCGGTCCTGCTAGGTAATGTAATGTAACACCAGTAAGGTTGTGTGCAGTAAGAGTGTAATATCTGAGTAATTGATGTTGAGTAAAAATAAGAAAATAAGTAAATAAGAAAATAAGTAAAGAAGAAAATACTGAGTCTGCAATAAGCCCAGGAGTTGAGCCTGGTTGTCATATGTTAATACTATCTCTTTTTCCCTTTGATTTCATATTAATAAACCTGTTCTTAGAGTATTTTAGGAGTATTCATTTCTCCCACAGTAGTTACCTTTATTTCCATCCAAGTGACTTGATACCAGAATTACCATACCCATGTGCCTAGACCCTCGTCCATGCTACCAAAAAGAACTATGGTTATTGTAGGTTATGTATCTGAGCTACTGTGCCGAGTAGCAACTTTGTACATAAGCTACTGTGCCGAGTAGCATCTATGTATATAATTACGTGGCAACACTGCACGTGTTATGTGGCAACATTGCCCCGAGGCTGCCATATGGCAAGGCAGTCTCAGTCTGACTTCGTGCCTCGTGCATGGCACACGCAAGTCACCACTTGTATTTCTCCTATCCGAATAAATGGACTTCAGTGTTACCCGTTGTTTCCCTACCCATCACTGCATTCTTCAGGGAACACTTGGAACCTTCAGTTATGCAATAACCAGTGAAGTAAGTAAAAGGAACATGTGAAGGAACTGAGTAAGAGTAAGAAATAAGACAAGAAAAGTAAATAAGATAAAGGTGGTGTAGGTGTTGAAAAACGGGCGCCCTTACAGTGTAAGAAGGAATGACCGAGGTAAGGAGGTCACGGATTGTTTTGCAATAAGTATGTGGATGACACGCAATTAATGGAAGACGTCTGGGGCCGAGCAGGGTAACCAACATCTTCGTTGTTCTTCTGAGGAAGGCCAACTTGCTTGTATGTATTTTTTTTTACCAGTATGTTTTATAAGGAATAAATTAATTAAGACATGTTATGGTTTCACCCTTCTTTCCCCTTATCGATCTGGTCAATGAAAAACCTAACTCAATGCCTAGTCCACTCTGCCCGCTACCCCAGAATCTGGTAGTATAAATTGGTGGCTATAGCGGTGGGATTGTTTTTAATCATTGATCAAATCCGAGGGAATTGAAGCTGTGAATTAAGTTGCAGAAATAGACACGTATTTTAATGATGGATTATCTGACTTTTGAGTGATACTTGCATGTGAATAACATTGATTGAGTACAGAAATGTCAGAAGAATTTTTGAAAATTTAGACAGTACTGAAGTAATGTGTCATTGATTTGTTTTGTGTTTGTGTTTTATCCAGTGTTAATATGTATTAATAATTACAGAAGTTGTGGATTAACATTGTTGGCGTTGAAGTAAGGGAGTCCACACTGTGTCTGAGAAGTGTCTCAAGTGGTTCACCTCTGATGTTTAAGTGGTTCACCTATGGAATACCATAGGACTTTCGGTCTCCAGTTGATGTGAGTTACAATTTTTGGTGCCATGTTAAGGTGTTCTGTAGTGTTGTATTGTACCATTGAACAATTCAGGTTGTAGTAGTACAGGAGAGTAGTTGTGTTAAGGGGTTCGTATTTTTCTTTGGTCGAGGGGTAGCATTTTAGATCAAAATGGATGAGTCAGTAGAACAGGAAAGTCCCTCAGTTAATTCTCAATTGTTAATTACAAAATTAAGAAGATTTGTAACCAGGTGAAAAGGTCGGGTCACCTTACCATCTGACCTGACCACCAACCGTTGTGTGCTATTTAAAGATTAGTAGGGTCATTACCTAATACCTGACCATTGTGGACCTGGACTCACCCTCCTCTGTATATATACACCTTGGTTTGTATTTCTCTTTCGTCTGTACTCACCCCTGAAGATGTGAATTACACGAAAGCGCTTGGGAACTTCGTGTTTTCTTCTTTCCTTGTGGTTATCAGCATATATATATATATATATATATATATATATATATATATATATATATATATATATATATATATATATATATATATATATATATATATATATATATATATATATATATATATATATATATATGTGAGCCTAACAAAGAGAAAATAGACAAACACAGAGAGAGGGCGCTGGTGGTAGAGCGGTACCGCTCATGCCTCGCAAGCGAGATGTCACAGGTTCGATTCCCGGGCCGGCGGAAAGTTGTTTGGACACTCTTCCTAGCCCCCCTTGGTCCCTCTTCACCTCGAAGTAAGTAGGTACCTGTTGTAAATTGAAAAGTTGGGAATTCGTATTCAGGGAAAGTTGTTGGAGCTTCTACTACTTGTAACTAACTGTAAACTAACATAGAGAAGTTTAACAGGCCACATACAGTATGCTACAATATATGTGGCCATCCCTCTCCCCCTAATCATGTTCATTCATGAAACTTTTCGGGCTTCCGCCCTGGATTTTCTGACTACTCTCAGCATGCAGGCCAGAGTTTAAGTCTTCATAGCTCTATTTTATTAATGTCCTCAGTAGCGGGTTTAGCCTATCCAGGCAAACTTTACCGAGGCTGCTAGTCTTAGTGATCCTTCCGGATGCTGACCTTCTGGTCTTACTAACAATCTAGAGTTATGTTGTACTCTTAGCATTCAGGCCAGAGTTAAGTTTTTCTTTTTATAGCTCTATTTTATTCATGTCCTCAGTAGCGGGTTCAGCCTTTCCAGGCGAACTTCAGCAAGGCTGCTAGTCTTAGTGATCCTTCCAGACGCTGACCTTTCGGTCTTACTAGCAATCTAGAGTTATGGTGGGATGAACCTAATATCCTCAGTATGGGTTAAATGAGAACCATTCAGGGTGGAATTCTCAGCCCAATACATCTTGCTAGAGTAATTATTAGATGTTTTAATTGCCTGTATGTTGGCCTGGCGAGTTAATGCTAGGCATTTACATACCTAGGTATAAAGCTAGACGTCGCATTCTGGACTATATCACAAAAATTGTTTCCTAGAAAATGGATATCGTTAAAGCGAATTGATTATCTCGTATATAGCGAGACAGCCTTATTTCATAACCATCGTAAACGCAGAATATCGCTGAACGAGACATTGTTTATGAAGGTTTAACCATAGATGGAGTTGAGTTTTGCTTCAGCCTTTTGGTTTACCATGTAGGCCGTTACTTTACATCTGTGATAATATTCCTTAAATTTTTTGTTTGTTTTCCAGTATTTTATATTTGGTAAAATAACACAAAAATTTAATTATTATATTTTAAGGTTCATTAAGGGGCTCCATGTGACCCTAGGTTGGGAAATATGGTATATAACATCCAACTCACAAGACAAGTTCTGAAGGTTCTCTGACCTGACCACCTGAGGAAAATGAGGTCACGTAGGGGAACATGCGATCATGTGGGGGAACATGAGGTCACGTGGGGGAACATGAGGTCACGTGGGGGAACATGAGGTCACTTGGGTAACATGAGGTCACATGGGGGAACATGACGAGGACAAGATTTTTATACAGTGTACTTGTATTTAACAGAGATTCTCGCCTGGTAGGACAGGTCAGGAGTGAGGTTACAGATGCAACAGACAGGAAACTAATTCTCTCACATTTAAAATGGCAATAGCTTAAATATATATTAGCGCTGGTAATTCTTTCAATGATTTTTTTTCTTATAATAAGAGAGATATACGTATTTATATGGTGTAACAGCTACTGACTATGTAGTGTCCAGGTTGCCAGGCCAGGTATTCTCGGCTAAGTAAGCATTTACTAATAAAAAAAAAGCCTAACATGACATGACCTAAGGCAGTACTGTATGGTGCTCAATTGTCAGCAGGGTATGTTTATAAGGCAAAACAGGTTATACAGTATTCAAGGAATGTTAATCATTTCTGGACTTGTCATTTATTTAAACATTCACTGGGCTGATGAGTCTGTTAGTGTTTAAGTCTTTACTGGGAATATTGATGAATTACAGAAGGAACACTATGACTCCTGTTGTTTTGGTAGGGTTGTCAAAATTCTTCACCCGTTGTTTCATATTGTTAAAAGATTTTTTCTACAGATAGTTTTTTGATCGACTGTATATTCATAATGATTAGAAAACAAAGTTGTAATGAAGTACATTATTTAATGCTCTAAAAAATGACTTAACTTCTCTAAACAGTATTCATTTGAACTCAAGTTTTACATTCAAAGGATAATTTGATGTATTTCTTTACCCCATCACGACTGTTGCTGCATCTGAGTCTGACAATACTCCATTATTTCTGAAAAAAAAACAAAAACAAGCATGAGTGGTGTGATGCATTATAGTAGTGTAGTGTAATGGATCCTATAGCAACTGCTCCTTACGGACTATGGACACAACAGGTTGTATACTGCACTGTACTAACTCTAATGTACATAAGGAGGCACTAAGTTTGCACTACACTTAACTGCCTTCATTCCCCACATGTAAAGTCTGCTACCCATTTACAGGTGGATGGACTGGGGCTGAACCTTAGGACAGAGAGCAGAGTATCCACTGCACCTTCTACACAGGTTACTCTTTTGAGACACATCACTACAAGACAGTGTCAGTTTAATGTAAGGATTGATGAAGCACCAGACTTGGGGTACATTATTAATCATTAGCAAATAGTCAAAGATTATTGCATGAAAAAATGTATAAACACAGAGGATCACATGGCCACACAGTTCCCTAGACATCATTCACTAGGGGTATCATTGGAGCATTTCAGGAGGCGGGGGAGAAGAGTGAGAGCACACTCTACGCCAGCACTGCTACCTTATGGCTGATGATCCGTTTGCAGAAATAGGATTATTAACCCTACAAACTATTGCTTCATTCGGCCTCAGAATCGGGAGGCAGTTGATGTGAGAAGACAGTGAAATAAAAAAAAAAAACATTTTTGGCCAGGTGGCACTAAAGAAGTTGTGGCCTGCATAGCCTCATATTCATACAAGTAAATCAAGAATTATATAAATTATACAGTATAGAGAAACCAATGGCTTATCCCTGACAAGAAACACAGTGAACAATGTTAGCAAAGATCACTATCCCAGCACAAGAACATGTTAGAGAGCTCCTAAGGGTAAATTGCCTGTTAAAATATTTACAAGTCATGAAAATATATGAACAAATTTCCACAACAATACAGTACAGCATGCCTTTACAGTTCACAGCCCTTGATTATTGGCGGATGACACCCTGGATGTGCCCAAGAATGTCTGGGGTAGTTTTAAAATTGTCAGCAATTTCACGGCCATACTTCACTGGATTTACTGTTACAGTATTAATAGTGCTTACTGGAAGAATAATGTTAGGTTAGCTCATCATTGTAACCACCAGGCTACTGGGCCACGCTTAGAGATGTTATGGTATTTTCAACTAATATTTTCGGGTAGATATAAGTAACCTTCATCGTTTATTTTTACTAAGTTACATGCACACACCATCCTACAACATATTGTAAAAAAAATATATAGTATTGCACCACAATTACCGACATCCATCCTTCGTGTTGGGTTGGCTAGATGACTATGAAAGAAATTCTGTAAGTTTGATTTACGTATCAACCCAGCTGGCGCTCAGATGCCATTCACTCTAGAGACAATTTTTACGAGGAAAAAGTTGCCATATTTTTTTTTTTTACGGGAATTAGCCCACCCGGGCACAGGTCAAACGACCCACAACGGAGCCTGGGGGGCGAAAAAAAAAAAGAACGGAAAGAAATTGTAAATGTAGAAAAACCAGCTTTTTAAAGTGAGACAGATTGTAAGAGCATGGAAACACAGAAGAAGGCAGAGCATTCCACAGTTTGGCTGTGTGAGGAAAGAAGGAGGTACTAAAATGGGTTATTCTTGTGTGACCGACATCCACAGAGAAACGGTGGGCACCGCGGGCAAAACGTGTGTTGCGAACCCATGGCCTTGCCGGAGGTACACAGGATGCCAAGTCCACCGAACATTGCCCGTTAAAGTACCTGTAAAAGAGAGAGAGTGAAGCAACATTGCGGCGAAGAGAAAGGGAAGAGAGATTGTCGACTAAAGGAGGAGAGTTAACAAGACGAAATGCCTTAGATTCCACCCTATCTAATAGTTGGACAGAAGAGCCACCCCAGATATGAGAGCAGTACTCTAAGGCAACCCTCTATGGCAACCCAACCAACTAAACTTTAATAACAAAACATGGAGTTGACTTGAAGGTGTTGTGTTTTCACAGCTTACCTGAAATACACATTAGATAATGTGTTGTACGCTGCTACATGTCATGTTGTATACACAAGGCTAATATATCCCATCATCTTCGCCAGATGATGCAGGATAAAAAGAGACACTTTCTATCTTACTGCTGTATTTACGAGGTAACCGAGGAGGAGGCTCAGCTTTAAGTGCTTAAATATAAAACCTGAGATACAAACATAGTGAAAACAAAAGAGTATCAGTCAGGTACTATAAATGCATTGACAAAAAAATTGAAATCAGTAACTAATATGTATATACAGTAAGTCCTCACTTAATGGTGTATCGCTTAACGTTGTTCCGGTACTACGTCGCTAAACTTTAGAGACCAAAAATTCGTTTTGCATCGTCACAGACTACTTTCTACGGCGCATCAACTGCTCTTGTCTGGCTGTGCTACGCTCTCTCGGCTCGGCGCACTGCCCTCACTAGCGGAACGTCACAGCGTCCCCAAGCGATGCCAAGCCAGTCTCTGTTACGACTTCACATCATTCGTGTGTGCTTTAGTGCTTTTGCTCTAATACTATACTCGAACCATTCGAAATGGCTTCCAAGCGCCCATCAAGTGCTACTGATGCTAGTGTAGTGAAGAGGCAACATATGACCATTACCCTTGGTACAAAAATGGATGTATTAACCCGATTTGAAAAAGGGGAACGTGCTGTGGACATAGCCGCTGTGCTTGGTCTAACCCCCACAACGGTGTGTACTATCCAAACCAACACTGACAAGATTAAGATTAGTGCTGGAAGTGGTTCTTCTCTGAGTGCAACTAAGACAACTCGTACTAGAAGCACTGTGATAGAGAAGGTGGAAGAGATGCTGGTAATGTGGATGGAGGACCAGAATCAACGCAATGTGCCTGTGAGCCTTATGGTTATCCTGCATATGGCCAGATCCTTGTTTGATGACATAAAGGCAGAAGAGGGTGAAGGATAGAAGGAAGAGACCTTTACGGCCAGCCGAGGCTGGTTTCAACGATTTAAACGCAGGTATAACTTCCATAATATTAAGATGACTGGTGAAGCTGCTAGTTCAGAAACGGTTGTTGCCGAGACATTCCCGCCAGAATTCAAATGGATTATCCAGCAAGGAGGCTACACATCACAACAAGTCTTCACTGTGGATGAGACTGGTCTCTTTTGGAAGAGGAAGCCTGAGAGGTCCTATATCTCCAAGGAGGAGAAAAGAGTGCCAGATTTTAAAGCGGCAAAAGATCGCTTGACGCTGCTGCTTGGCGCGAACGTTGCTGGTGACTTCAAGCTGAAGCCTATGCTGATTTCTCGCGCTGCTAACCCATGGGCCCTGAAAGGTTACTGTAAGGATCACCTTCCAGTGATCTACAAAGCAAATAAGAAGGCATGGATAACCGGCGCCATATTTAGCCAGTGGTCGAACGTGTACGCCGTCCCTGCATTGAAGGAATACTGTGCCAAGGAGAACCTTGACCTAAAAATTCTTCTGATCCTTGACAATGCTCCAGTTCATCCTCCCAATCTCGACAACTTGCATGACAGTGTAAAAGTTGTATTCCTGCCTCCCAACACGACAGCACTGATGCAGCCTGTGGACCAAGGCTTCATCGCCGCATTCAAGGCGTATTATTTAATCCGTACCATGACCCAGTTGCTCATAGCTACAGATGGAGAAAATAAACCTACGATCCGGGAATATTGGTGTGGCTTCAACATTCTTCATGCAATTGACAACATTGGCAAGGCATGGGAAGAGGTTTCAGAAAGTTGCCTGAATGGTGTGTGGCGTAAACTGTGGCCCGAGTGCATCAACAGTTTTACGGGATTCACGGACTTAGTCCCAGCTGTGAATAGAGATATCCTCAGCTTGGCTAGACAGGCAGGCTTTGATGAGCTGGAATCAGAGGATATTGAGGGCATCCTGGTGTCATGGGTTGCGTTGGGCCTCCCGCACAACCCATCCCAAATGTTTGTTTACGGTAGAGATAAGGTAACCGGCCAGCCATAACTGGGACATGTTTTCAATTAGTGGTATGTTAGCCAGCCGATAGGGGGGGGCAGGTCAGTGAGACAGTGGTGTACTGTTCATCACTTCACGCCTCAAAAAAACAATTTAGCCAGTGGGCTTTAGACCTTGGGTTAGAGAAGACCTCCTGCTCCGCGGATTTAGAACAGGGACCATACAGTCCTACCAGTGCTACGAGTCTGTGTGTGCAAATCCCCGAGATTGTTGTTAAGTCCAGCGACAAGTTAACACATCCTGAAAAGGAAGTGATCAATGGTGAGGGTCTGTTTGCTACAAGAGCACTCCAGGCCGGCCTATATGAAGTAATTAAGTTATAGCTACCATCTACACTTAATGAAGTAAAGAAATGGGAGAAACAAGGTTGAAGAATTTAGAAGTTAACAGCAGTGGGATAAATTAATAAGAAAATACATCAAAGAAAACCCTCCCTTATAGTGGGCCTGTCTGTACTGTAGGCCTTCCTGTATTGTGGGCCTGCCTGTACTGTAGGCCTTCCTGCACTGTAGGCCTGCCTGTACTGTGGGCCTGCCTGTACTGTACAAATATCTTACTTTTGGCAATATCTTTGTAAGCTGAAGTGGCTGGAGAATCTGGTTCTTCACTCAGAAAATTGTGTCCGTTGTCACAAGCTCGAGCAACTCTTGGATCTAAAGGTAACCGGCCGAGCAGGGGTAACCCAGTTTCAACGGCCAACTGTTGACCACCTCCGGTAGTGGCTGGAAAGATGGCCGTTTCAGTCTGAAAAATAAGATAAGAATCAGATATGAATACGGGTAACTGGATCCTGTAATTCCATAATGTCATTAAGTGTTTACAGATGGTCAATAATTAGGACAGCTCACAAGATCACTTCACCAGAGCCATCTTGTGACTCACAAGAAACAATGACACACTAGTATTATAGGGTTATTGTTGTCTGGCCACTTTTACAACCATACCTAGATCTCTCAACTGTTAAAGGATTTACTCCCTTATTTCAGTGTCATTTAAGACCACAGAGTTCCACTCACTTGTTTAACATCTACCAATCTCCAAGTGTATTTTATTCTCTCTCAGAAAATACGTACTGTACTGTACTATACTGTACCGTGTATTGTACTGTACTTGTATTGTACTGTACTGTGTATTGTACTGTACTGTGTATTGTACGGTACTGTGTATTGTACTGTACTATACTGTACTGTGTATTGTACTGCACTGTACTGTATTGTATTGTACAGTGAACCCTCACTTTACGCGGTTAATTCAACCCACGGCGGCCCGCGTAAAGTGAACAACATAACATATGGGATTAATTGAAATAGAGACCGGGCTGGCCCCCAAACTCCACTTTTTCCCGACACAATACGTACGTTTTACTAAAAATAACATCTTAACTTTATGATGGTATTCACCCACACATAATATAGAAAGGAACACTCAATAAACTGAAGGTTAGGTTAGAAAAACACAAGGTTGGGGGGTTAATGGTAGGGGGGGATGAGTGCAGTGGTGTTTCCTTACTACTACACACAATTATACCTAACAATATTATAAATTTTTGGCTAATAATAGGGACAGAAAGATAAAATACTAATAGGCAAATGATTTTTTTTTTATTATTTATTTTTTGGGGGGTTATGGGGGTGTAATACGACGAGTGTTATTTTTGGTGATCATTAACTTATTTTACAGTATTAGTCCACAATAGTAAGACAATTTTGCAGAAAAATGTGATTATTGTTGATTTGAAGCTCAAACAACTGTACATGACGGGTAGTTATTCTCATTCAACTCGGAATAAAATAATAACTATTCACACTACTAACACTTCCAGTTTTCACAGTTTGCTAGGAGAGGAACTGAGCTGGACGATAACAAAAATGAACTCTCTAGCTTAAAAAACAAAATGCGTTTGTCTCAGCTTTTTTAATCTGGTTCTTCACCCCTGCTATCATGGAGTGCCTCAAATAATCAATGTATGTGTTAAAAATAATTTATTTTCATTCATAAATGTGTTTGTATTATGTTTTTTTGCCGAAAAAAATTTCCTTGGGAACGCATCTCCAATTAATAATGGAAGTCAATGGGGAAATTGGTTTCGCATTACGGATTTTCGCGTTACGGACAAATTTTCAAGAACACATACCTTTCGTAACCGGGGTATGCCAGTACGTTGGAATGGCCATGTTACCCGCATGGACTACAGTAGACTGTCAAAGCAGCTACTTTACAGTTACTAACGAATAGTAAACGTAAGGCTGGTGGGCAACTGAAAAGGTATAAGGATAGCCTTAAGACAAACCTGAAAAAGTGCCAAATCGACCCCCTCACCTGGGAGTCAATTATTCCACACCATAATGCTTGGAGGAGCACCACACGAGAAGGTGTCAATACTTTCGAGTTAGCCCGACTGCATACCAAAGCAGAAAGGCGGCAACACTGTACATGGCAAGTGCCACAAACAGAAGCAGCTGTGTAATGTGTCCAGCAGCCCACACTGTGCATGTTTCAACTTTACTACAGGTCCCCACACTCACTACCAATTCATGTAAGGCGTTAACACAATAATGAACTTTATGTAATATACTGAGTCACAAGACAGGTAAGTGTCTTGTGGTAGTTGTTAGAGGCCCTCACACAAGAAAGTAAGGGAATGACTACAATGCTATCCACTTAAACTAACCTAAGCTACCCTAACTTAACCTAACCTAACCTGACTTAAACCTAACCTAACCAAAGCATGTTACCTTGCACTTGGGACACACAAAGGTGGTCATGTTTTCCACAATGCCGATAACTGGTATGTTCACTTTCCTGCAGAATGTAATTTCCTTGCGGACATCAAGCAGAGCCACTTCCTGAAAGAAAACAAAAAACAATAACATTAATTCACTGTCAGAAATTGCCAATAATTATGACATTCTCATAAAAAAAGTGAAGTGGAATGAGAAAGATGTGTTGTCAAATGGAATGAAAAATATGTGTTGTGAAGTGGAATGAGAAAGATGTGTTGTGAGGTGGAATGAGGAAGATGTGTTGTGAAGTGGTGTAATAAACAGGAACACCCACACAGACCCGCGCCCAAACACACAGGCAGGCACCCATACACCCATGTGAATGGCCGTTACAATGTTTATGGCACTTGTCAGAACAGATGGACACAATTAGTTACAACCTCAAGGAATAACACGTAAACCTATATGGGGTGCCATGGAGATAGCTCCGCCCATACAGTGTGCCAACCAATCAGGGTAACAGAACATAAGGACCCTTGGAAAAAACCTACCCTGATTGGAGACTGAAAAAGGCCTTGACAACAGGATAGGAGTGGAAGGTTCCCCCCAGTAACATATTGATGGATACCAAAATGTTCAGAGTCAAGTGACCCCCTTTAGTAACTACAGTACCACCTCGAGTGAGTAAAGTAAGTAGACACAAAACCTTTTGTTGTAGTGGAATGAGAAAGGTGTGTTGTGAGGTCGAATGAGAAAGATGTGTTGTGAAGTGGAATGAGAGAGATGTGCCATGAAGGAGTCAGAGGCGGATCCAGGAATATCAAAAGGATGGAGGAGAGGGGGGTGATGGGGGGTGTTAAGCCCTCCAAGAAAATTTGACCTACACCCCACATGACATGACCGACACCCCACATGACATGACCTACACCCCACACACATGACCTACACCCCACACATATGACCTACACCCCACATGACATGACCTCCACCCCACATGACATGACCTACACCCCACACATATGACCTACACCCCACATGACATGACCTACACCCCACATGACATGACCTACACCCCACATGACATGACCTACACCCCACACATATGACCTACACCCCACATGACATGACCTACACCCCACATGACATGACCTACACCCCACATGACATGACCTACACCCCACACATATGACCTACACCCACATGACATGACCTACACCCCACATGACATGACCGACACCCCACATGACATGACCTACACCCCACACACATGACCTACACCCCACACATATGACCTACACCCCACATGACATGACCTCCACCCCACATGACATGACCTACACCCCACACATATGACCTACACCCCACATGACATGACCTACACCCCACATGACATGACCTACACCCCACATGACATGACCTACACCCCACACATATGACCTACACCCCACATGACATGACCTACATCCCATATGACATGACCTAAACCCCACATGATATAACCTAATTTAACTTGATTTAACCTGATTAAACCTAATCTAACGTTCCCTCTGCTACTGTGTTACATTGTGTAGACTTAAGTGCATTTAATCTACAGCTATTTCACTGTATTATAACCTTAACACTTTTCCAGTGCTGTAGCTACTGTAGCAAACTATGAGGATTCCGACCTTTTGTCATACCGATATTGTGACTTAGAATTGTTCCAGGAGAGAACATGCAAGCACGCACGCACACACGCACGCACGCACACACACACACTTACTTTCAATAAACCGTTCATTATTATTATTACACACACACACACACACACCCAGAACGCTCCAAAAACAGGCTATGTTGTGGAACAAACTATTTCAAATGGATGCCAAATGTACGACATTTTGTGGCATATAAGACACATTGTTTTGTCTGACAAATGGGTACAAATAAATTAGTCTACATTCTGCTATCTACTGTCTGCTGCAAGCGAATGAATCCCTCAGTTGCTGTCTGCTGTAATCTAATGAATCCCCCAGCTGCTGTCTCCTGTAAGCTAATGAATCCCCCAGTTGCTGTCTCCCATAGGCTAAATTCTACCTAACCCAAATCAAGAATTAAAAATATATTATTGCTGAATTAACCACATTATTATTAGTAAAACAGGGTTAATCCAGACTAATTGAGGGGGGGGGGGAGGATCTAACCCAGATTAAGCCATACTCCTGATACAGCCAGTTCGTATCGGCCATAGGGGGATTTCTTAATCCGGGTAGAATACGGATTAACCAAGTAAAATCCCGGGGGGAAAACAAAATGGATGTCTACCGCCTCAACAGCTCTTGTGTGAGTATCACTTAACTCCCACTATATCTACACTACAACACTGGTTATATCTACAACACTGGTTATATCTACAACACTGGTTATATCTACAACACTGGTTATATCTACAACACTGGTTATATCTACAACACTGGTTATATCTACAACACTGGTTATATCTACAACACTGGTTATATCTACAACACTGGTTATATCTACAACACTGGTTATATCTACAACACTGGTTATATCTACACTACAACACTGGTTATATCTAGAACACTGGTTATATCTACACTACAACACTGGTTATATCTACACTACAACACTGGTTATATCAACACTACAACACTGGTTATATCTACAACACTGGTTATATCAACACTACAACACTGGTTATATCTACACTACAACACTGGTTATATCTACAACACTGGTTATATCTACACTACAACACTGGTTATATCTACACTACAACACTGGTTATATCTACACTACAACACTGGTTATATCTACACTACAACACTGGTTATATCTACACTACAACACTGGTTATATCTACACTACAACACTGGTTATATCTACACTACAACACTGTTATATCTACACTACAACACTGGTTATATCTACACTACAACACTATCTACACTACAACACTGGTTATATCTACACTACAACACTGGTTATATCTACACTACAACACTGGTTATATCTACACTACAACACTGTTATATCTACACTACAACACTGGTTATATCTACACTACAACACTGGGTTATATCTACACTACAACACTGGTTATATCTACACTACAACACTGGTTATATCTACACTACAACACTGGTTATATCTACACTACAACACTGGTTATATCTACACCACAACACTGGTTATATCTACACCACAACACTGGTTATATCTACACTACAACACTGGTTATATCTACACTACAACACTGGTTATATCTACATCTACAACACTGGTTATATCTCTATCTACACTACAACACTGGTTATATCTACACTACAACACTGGTTATATCTACACTACAACACTGGTTATATCTACACTACAACACTATATCTACAACACTGGGTTATATAACACTGGTTATACACTACAACACTGGTTATATCTACAACACTGGTTATATCAACACTACAACACTGGTTATATCTACACTACAACACTGGTTATATCTACAACACTGGTTATATCTACACTACAACACTGGTTATATCTACACTACAACACTGGTTATATCTACACTACAACACTGGTTATATCTACACTACAACACTGGTTATATCCACAACACTGGTTATACCACTTACTACATTTTCGTCAACCAAGTTTTAAAAAGCGAAGGCCTTAGTACTGTACGTAGTTTACACACCAAACAGCGGTAAACTACGTTATGTCAGATTCTCGCAAGAAGCCCGATGAGCCCAAAGATGGTGGACGTAAACGGTCTCTACCACACTCTGAGGGTGGTAGTGGACGTAAACGATCTCTACCACACTCTGAGGGTGATAGTGGACGTAAACGGTCTCTACCACACTCTGAGGGTGGTAGTGGACGTAAACGGTCTCTACCACACTCTGAGGGTGGTAGTGGACGTAAGCGGTCTCTACCACACTCTGAGGGTGGTAGTGGACGTAAACGGTCTCTACCACACTCTGAGGGTGGTAGTGGACGTAAGCGGTCTCTACCACACTCTGAGGGTGGTAGTGGACGTAAACGGTCTCTACCACACTCTGAGGGTGGTAGTGGACATAAACGGTCTCTACCACACTCTGAGGGTGCTGAAGACCAGCCTAGCAATAAAAGGCAGGTGTTGCAAGTCAATCCTGCCAACACTTGTGGTAGTGGTGGAGGAGCCCCTTGGTCAGTTGTAAACCCAAAGGAGGGACTGGAGGGTCTCCCTGTCATCCATCGTAAGGATTTAAGGTATCACCAATTGTTGGGTTCGGGGGCCTTTGGTGATGTTTACAAGGGCACCTTATGTCTAGGGAAGGGGGAGACGGCCCCCGTCGTGATTAAAGAGGTGTCCCACTCACAAAGAAAGGAAGTCTTGAAAGAGGCTCGGGTGCTGCAGGATGTGGGGGGGATCGCAGGAGTTCCCCATCTCTACGGTGTTGTGGTGAGCTACAAGTAAGTTTAACACCAGACTGTCTCACTTGTGATGACATTTTGCCCAGGCCAAACTTATAAAAAATTTTTGGTTAATGCTGATACAAAAACTTGTCTAATGGTGTTTCTCAAGCTGGCTCTGGCTATAGGAGACCTTCATAGGGCAGGTTACTGTCATTGTGACATTCACTGTAGTAATGTAATCATTAACAACGACTCTCTTGACCAACAAATTTACTTAATTGATCTAGGACATGCTCTCCGGCTCTAGGACTATGATGCTGATGCTGGCTATTGGCTCCGATCTAAAGATTATGTGTCCCTAAGTCTTATGGCCAAAGAGAAACCTCCAGCTCCCTGCATGACCACAGAAGAGCAAAAATTTTATTTAGCAGCACAAAAGAGATTTCCGATTGGCAAGCCTGTGCCTTGGGACCTCATTATCCTTGCCATACAGGCCCTTCAAGTGTGAGTCAAGACAAAAAACAATAAGTTTGCACAAAAGAAAGATTTTTTAAATTTACCCTACATGATATGTATGTGTTCTGTAGTAAGTTGCAATCCCCCAGCTGTCACTACAAGTAATTTTGGGTAGACATAATTAGCTGTCACTACAAGTAATTTTGGGTAGACATAATTAGCTGTCACTACAAGTAATTTTGGGTAGACATAATTTTCTTAAATTTTTTTTAACTCTTTTACATGCACACACAAGCTGTCATACACAATGTGCAAAAAAACAAACAACAAATGATTATTATAAGGTCAAAAACATAAAGGGATTATTTTTTTTACATCCCTGTGAGTTAGTGTGGATTGTGGGAGGAGGAGGGTGAGGTGTCGGCATCTCAGCCTCCAGTCAAGCTCTGTTACATACATACACAATTGTTCATACAGAAAGTGCAATAAAAAAGTAAAAAATATAATTATCATAAGGTCAAAAACATAAATGAATTTAACATTTATTAAGCGTGTAGAAGCTAGCACAAAACGGAGAGGGAGTGACCAGGGCCGGATTTACCTACTTGAGGGCCCCAGGCCAAACTCATCAATAGGCCCCCAAATTTATAGAAATGTTTGCATGTTTCAATAATCAATATATATATATATATATATATATATATATATATATATATATATATATATATATATATATATATATATATATATATATATATATATATATATAACATACCCCGTCACTGCTTACAACATACCAAGGCACTGCTTACCAGACACAATGGGTATAGTCCTTTAGCCACCTCACTCACCATCCATACATCATTCAACATAAAAGATAGAATGTAATAATACACTTATCATAATACTGTACACAGGTGGAGAGAATGGATGATAGGAAGGGAGTATGATGTGTGTAAAGTTTTCTGGGATAAATTAGCTTGTAAGGCTATACTCTAATAATAATAATAATAATAATAATACGAATAATAATACAGGTTGGACCTCACTAATCCGGGAAGCTTGGGACCAGACCGGTTCCGGATTAGCAAAAATTCTGAACCATCGAAGCCGAGGTTAAAAAAGGGTAAAATAATGCATAAAATGTACCAATTCTGGTATCAATACAAATTACATCAGTATAAATCTAGCCCAGGGTTACTAGACCTTTATGATAAGGTGTTAGTGCTATGGCACACGTTTACTGTACACTGGACCCTTGCTTTCTGCCATTCACTATATGGGAATTTGCATATACAGGGGTATGTACAGAACTAAACAGAGAATTTATTTGAAATACTCTGTAACACTCATTGTCATAATATCCTGACCACTGGGGTTAGTTATACAGACTTTTCCCTGTGAAAAAGCCATAATTTTCAGCAACACATTACTGTACTCATTTTGTACTCAAATGTACTAAATTAAACAACTAAAATTTTTATTTCTTGTGCAAACTATGAGATGTTTATACTCAAAGTAATTACCATCTTGCAAGAATTCTAGCAAAGCAAGTTATATTCTGCTAAGTCAAGTCTGTGACATTTTATAAGACAAGAACATTAAGACTAATTCACCTTCATCCCATTAATCATTATCACCCACCACCACCATCTGCCTCTCCTGCTGGCTGGGAGGGAAAGGTGGGGTGTTGACAGCCAGGAGCCTGGTGGTGTGTAGTATCAGTTGAGGGGTCAGGAAGGACCTTGGATAAATGACAGGGAGTAAGTTCTTCTATTATAAAATGTCACCGACTTGACTTAACAGAATATAACTTGCATTGTTAGAATTATTGCAAGATAGCGATTAATTTGAGTATAAACATCCCATAGTTTGCACAAGACATAAAATTTTAGTAAATAACTTAGTACGTACATACAGTATTTTAGTACAGGTTGTGATAACTGTAATAATTTTTCCATAACTTTTATAGCATTACTGTTGACTTTTAGTAGTTGTAGAACATAGGCTAATTTTCCTTACAAGATTAAGCATTGACTATATGCGCCCCGAACCATCGAAGCTGCCACACTATTGGGTCCCGGATTAGTGGGGCCCAACCCGTAATAAAAATAAAGCAAAGGGAAGAGCGACAGGTTAGGTCTGACCTGCGGTGTCGTGATGATAACCGCAGCAACGGGCGGTGCAGCAGAGAGGTACTGTACGATGCTTAGGTGTTCATCACTTGTCCCAGGCGGTGTGTCCACGACCAGGTAGTCCAGAGCACCCCAGTCCACGTCCCGTAGGAACTGTTTGATCATTCCTGGTTGTGAGAGTCAAGGTGTAAGTAATTAATCCTAGAAATTGCATTTGTTAAGCACAGTTCCCTTCACTAGTGTGTTTACAGGAGCTTGTCGTATTTTTATTTATTTATTTATTTATTTTTTACGAGGAATAGCCAACCCTGGCACAGGTCATGGACACACAACAGGGCCTGGGGGGCAAAAAAAGAAATAAAAAGAAATTAAAAATAGAAAAGAAAAAGACCAAATTAATCTACACCACGAAGATGCCAGAAAACCAGCTTTATGAAGTGCGACAGATTGTATAAGTATGGAAACACAGAAGAAGGCAAAGCATTCCACAGTTTGGCTGTGTGAGGAAAGAAGGATGTACTATAATGAGTTATTCTAGTGTTACCGACATCCACAGTCCCCTTCACTAGTGCGTTTACAGGGGCTCATCAAGTTTTGTGCAGTGTGGCAGTTCTGTGTTTGTTAACAATGGACAGAAGGAAACTCGCAAGAGGAAACACACTATGGAATCAAATTAAAACAATATTAAAATAAATACCTCACTAGTGAAGGGGACTGTACTTAGGCTCTATGACAAGCTCCTGTAAACACACTAGTGAAGGGGACTGTGCCTAGGCTATATGACGAGCCCCTGTAAACATACTATTGAAGGGGACTGTACCTAGGCTATATGATGAGCCCCTGTAAACACACTAGTGAAGGGGACTGTACCCAGGCTATATGATGAGCCCCTGTAAACACACTAGTGAAGGGGACTGTGCCTAGGCTATATGACGAGCCCCTGTAAACATACTATTGAAGGGGACTGTACCTAAGCTATATGACGAGCCCCTGTAAACACACTAGTGAAGGGGACTGTGCCTAGGCTATATGACGAGCCCCTGTAAACATACTATTGAAGGGGACTGTACCTAAGCTATATGACGAGCCCCTGTAAACACACTAGTGAAGGGGACTGTACCCAGGCTATATGATGAGCCCCTGTAAACATACTAGTGAAAGGGACTATACCTAGGCTATATGATGAGCTCCTGTAAACACACTAGTGAAGGGGACTGTACCCAGGCTATATGACGAGCCCCTGTAAACACACTAGTGAAGGGGACTGTACATACAGGAGTCTCCCCCAAGACCTTCAGCATTTTCACAAATAAAAGTCATTTAAAACTCAAGCAAAGGATTGGGTGAATCACATGTAGCAAGCATGCCTATACACGCACTCCTCTACTTACAAACAAGTTGTGTTCCTGAGGCTTGTTTGTAAGTCCAACTTTACTCTTGTAGATACCAGACATATTGTAAAAAAGATAATTGCTGTTTAGTACAGCTATACACAACAATACAGTCTATAAACCTGGGTCACTCTTCTCCTCTTAGGTAAAGTATGTCCCATCTAGAATTATATTCAAAATAATCCAGTCTTGTCCACATTAAACACCCGCTCGAGAAGGTAACTTCCTTCAATGATGATGTTTGTATCTCTGAAAGTTTCTAAGCCAAATGTTCTTAGTAGAGGACCCTCTGTATAATGAACAACCCAGTACTGAGACCAAATTTCCATAATCCAGAAAGTTAAATGTTTCTGCTAACATAACCTAGACCAGATGTGGAGGATTATTATTATTAAGCAATTACAGCTGAGACTTGGTGAACCACTGTGTATAAATAATAATAATTGATATTCACTCAACGTCACCAAGAACAGCTGACGAAGCCATGAGATGTTTGTTATGCCACCAGTGTCTGGTGGTGTTAGGGCCAAGCGGTCACCCATCCAATTACTAACCTAACCTAACCAATGTGGTGCAACTGATTATTAATTTATATCATATAGACTCATGTATAAACAGTATCATAAACATGTACAGTGAACTTATCTATTCCTCAAGGTAAAATAAACATATTTACTGGGCAAAGCTAAGTGAAAGTTACATCTCTTTATTGTTATGTTTATAGCTGTGTTTTTATACACAGTACAGTACAGTATAGTACAGTACACAGTATAGTATAGTACAGTACAGTACACAGCACAATACAGTACAGTACACAGTATAGTATAGTACAGTACAGTACACAGTATAGTATAGTACAGTACAGTACAGTACACAGTATAGTATTGTACAGTACAGTACAGTACACAGTATAGTATTGTACAGTACAGTACACAGTATAGTACAGTACAGTACACAGTACAGTATAGTACACAGTATAGTACAGTACTGGTCAAAGCTAAGTGAAAGTTATATCTCTTTATTGTTATGTTTATACAGTGATCCCTCGGTTAACGAACTGCCTTCCATAAGAATCTTCAATTCGGTTAACGAACAAAAATTTGGTTAACGAATTTCTTACGAACCGACCTCAACATGTTTTCGTTTGCACTGGCCAGGCAACCAACTTTAGTATCAGTCCGCCAATACATTAATCGATTCTAGGGCTTAAATTCCTTACTATTTTAGGAAATAACAAGAAGTTTATACTATTCAATAATTTTAAAAGTTTAATATTCAATTTTTTAGTCATTTTAACAATTATTGAACATAATTGAAGGTAAAGTGACTAGTTTAATGCGCGGCATCCAGCCTCTTAACACAGCAAACAGGCGTTAGTCTCTCTCTGTTTTCACTGGAGGTAACATCTTGCTTGAGACTCTCTTCAACTAAACGCTTTTTTTCTGTGTTTCCAAGCAAATTATTGGTCATTTTGAAATATATTTTACATATTGACAATATATAATGCAGTGCAGTGTTGATTAAAAGAAAATAATCTTGAAATACACCAAGAGAACTAAAATTTTATGGGTGAAATGGTACCATGGGATGACTTCTCTTCCACCCCAAAGCCTTCTCTTCTTCCTTCTCCTCCACCCCCATTCTAATTCCCATCATCATCATCATCCAGGAGCCTTCTACGTGCACACCTCAAAGTAAGTGTACTTTACTGCATTTATTTTTAGTTTGTATGTAATTTTCGGTGAGCTGGAACCAATTACCCAAAAACCCATTGAAACAATGGTTTCGGTTAACGAACGACCTTCTGGAACGGATTGAGTTCGTTAACCGAGGGGTCACTGTACAGCACAACACAGTACAGTACTGTACAGCACAACACAACATAGTACAGTATGGTACAGAACAGCACAACACAGTACAGTACAAGACTGTACAGCACAAAACAGTACAGTACAGTAAAGTACTGTACAGCACAACACAGTACAGTATGGTACAGAACAGCACAACACAGTACAGTACAGCACAACATAGTACAGTACAGTAAAGTACTGTACAGCACAACAGAGTACAGTACAGTGCAGCACAGTACAGTACTGTACAGCACAACAGAGTACAGTACAGTGCAGCACAGTACATTACAGTGCAGCACAAGACAGTACAGTACAGTACAACACAGTACAGTTCAGTACAGCACAACATAGTACAGTACAGCACAACACAGTACAGTACTGTACAGCACAACACAGTACAGTACAGCACAACACAGTACAGTACAGTAAAACACAGAAGAGTTCAGTACAGTACAAGCTATATCAATATTGTACTGTGTGTGTGTGTGTGTGTGTGTGTGTGTGTGTGTGTGTGTGTGTCCCCTTGGTCAGGTATTTATACACAGGATGACTCAGCAGCACAAAGATTAAAACATTTACACCATCAAGTTATTCCAAACACAAGTCAACTCCCTCTACCTGGGTACTTTACCATTTGTCTACATATACATGACTATTTTTTCTAAGCATCCGGGGCAACAAGACCCTAACATCAGGTTATTTTAAAGTAACACAAGAAATAGAATCATCAGAGTTGTTATTTGAGTTTGACAATGTTTAAAAAAATGGGCGATACAAATAATTATAAAACTAAACAATATATAACACACCATTTTTCTTGGGGCCTCTCCATATAACAGCATCATCAGCATTATTGAGCAGGAAGCCGATTGACATCACAGCCAGGTTCCCTTCAACATACTGAGAACAAACAGTGTGGGGATTAATCAACCTTGTTCATGTATCAATCAACCTTGTTCATGTATCAATCAACCTTGTTCATGAATCAATCAACCCTGTTCATGTATCAATCAACCTTGTTCATGTATCAATCAACCTTGTTCATGTATCGATCAACCTTGTTCATGTATCAATCAACCTTGTTCATGTATCGATCAACCTTGTTCATGTATCAATCAACCTTGTTCATGTATCGATCAACCTTGTTCATGTATCAATCAACCTTGTTCATGTATCGATCAACCTTGTTCATGTATCAATCAACCTTGTTCATGTATCGATCAACCTTGTTCATGTAGGAATCAACTTTATTCATGAAGGAGAAATCTGTAAAAACTGTGAATCTTTGTTCTGACAAGACTAATGTACAACTATGGGTGAATCAGTGATACTATGTTTTCTTAAGATAAAAGTTTAGGTTTGGTTGGGTTGGGTTTGGTTAGGTTAGACTTACAATAGGTGACCAGCCGGTTCCAGATGAATGCACCTTTTCCTCCTCAGCGCCCATTACTCGTGGCTGAGAGGGGCCGCATATATCAATGTCCAAGATGCCAACCTGTAAAAAATGTTAATGAAAAAAAATACATCTGTAATATTGTTGTCAGCACACCATTTACACCATGGCAACTTGGTGGTGAATGTTAACAACTTGATAACATACAGAACCACAGAAAACAATGATCTACTTGTCTGCCTGGCTCTGGGTTAGGTTGGTTAGGTTAGGTTCTTAAAACAGGTCTCGTGCCCATAAAATATCTCGAAACAGGTTTAAAAGTGACGGTACTACGGGCAATATTAGAGAAAATGTAAACCTAACCTGTTTTAAGAACCAAACCTAACGGAACCTAAACTCACGCTAACCTAAACTAACGCTAACCTAACCTAACACTAACCAAGCCAAACCTAACCTAACCTAATCTAACCTAACATAAACTCACGCTAACCTAACCTGACATAACTTAACCTATCGTAACCTAACCTAATCTACCCTAACCTAACATAAACTCACGCTAACCTAACCTAACCTAACATAACTTAATCTACCCTAACCTAAACTAAACTAACCTAACCTAACATAACTTAATCTACCCTAACCTAAACTAACCTAACCTATCATCCCTCCCTCCAGACTCCACACTACATACACAGACTGGTCACACAGCCAGGTAACACAGACTGGACACACAGCCAGGTAACACAGACTGGTCACACAGCCAGGTAACACAGACTGGTCACACAGCCAGGTAACACAGACCAGGTAACACAGACTGGTCACACAGCCAGGTAACACAGACTGGTCACACAGCCAGGTAACACAGACTGGACACACAGCCAGGTAACACAGACTGGTCACACAGCCAGGTAACACAGACTGGTCACACAGCCAGGTAACACAGACTGGTCACACAGCCAGGTAACACAGACTGGTCACACAGCCAGGTAACACAGACTGGTCACACAGCCAGGTAACACAGACTGGTCACACAGACTGGTAACACAGCAAGGTAACACAGACTGGCAGTGGTGGGCACAGGTAAACGAAAAGTTAGCTTCGCTAACCGCTAATCTGCTAACTAAAAAGTTAACTTCGCTAATGCTAAACAGCTAAAAAAAATAGCAGAAGCTAATGCTAACCGCTAACTTTTATTATATGAATTAAGCTTCGTTTTTTTTTTTGGGGCTCTAAAACCCTTAAAAACAGACCTAGAGAGCTGAAATTTTCATATACTGTATTGTCTTGTAGCTTAGACATAGAGCTTTCCAAAAAGGTTTAGCATGCCATGAGTTATAACTAACTGTATGACAACAGTCCTGCTCTCTTGGACCACACACCCAGTTATAACAGTCACAGAGTACAGTTAACACTCACCTCGTGGGAGTCGTGAAGAGCGATCGCCCGAGCAATCATAGCGGTGAGGGTAGACTTGCCCACTCCACCCTTGCCAGACAGCACCAAGATCTTGTACTTGATGGCAGCAAGACGCTCCTTAACACCATCTACATCTATAACAAGATAATTAACTTGTACCTTACATGTTGAGAGAGAGAGAGAGAGAGAGAGATGCTTGAAGTATTAACAAGAGTACAGCACAGCACAGTACAGAACAGTACAGCACAACACGGCACAGCACAGCACAACATGGCACAGTACAGCACAGCAGAGTACAACACAGTACCTGGATCAGGAGCAGTAGCAGCCCCTGAGGAGCACAACTGTTGGTTGGGACAGCCAGCACAGGCTGATGATTTACCCGCATCTTCACTATTGGTGCCGGGACAATCTGAAAATACACACCAAATGAGAAATACAGAAAAACCTTGATAAACCGACCACATATGGGGGGAAGGGGCCGACGGATAATCGAAAAGGTCGGTTAATAGTACATAAAGTTTACGGAAATAAAACATACATTTTCAAAGTACCTTTCCCTAACCTACCTCATTTAAGTCTAAGTCCCAGGTTGCTGATCTGACTTTCTGCCTCATTTACACACAATTGCAGGGTCTCAATTGTTTCTCTTACTATTGACAAGACAACATACATACAGGTACAGTGGTCCCTCGGTTAACGTGCACAATTCGTTCCAAAAGGTTGCTTGTTAACCAAAAAATTCGTTAACCGAAACCATTGTTTCAATGGGTTTTTGGGTAATTGGTTCCAGCTCACCGAAAATTACATACAAAGTAAAAATAAATGCAGTAAAGTACACTTACTTTGAGGTGTGCACGTAGAAGGCTCCTGGTTGATGATGATGATGATGGGAATTAGAATGGGGGTGGAGGAGAAGGGAAAAGAGAAGGCATTGGGGTGGAAGAGAAGTCACCCCATGCTGCCATTTCACCCATAAAATTTTAGTTCACTTGGTGTAATTCAAGATTATTTTCCTTAAATCAACACTGCACTGCATTATATATTGTCAATATGTAAAATATATTTCAAAATGACCAATAATTTGACTGGAAACACAGAAAAAAGCATTTATGTTGAAGAGTCTCAAACAAGATGTTCCTCCCTCTGAGCTGGTTAACAAACTGACGCCAAACTGTGTCTGTTTGGCGCGCATAAAACTAGCTTCCTATACTTCAATTATGTTCAATAATTGTTAAAATGACTAAAAAATTTTATATAATACTTTTAAAATTATTGAATAATACAACCTTTATATTTACTAAAATGGTAAGGAATTTAAGCCCTAGAACCGATTACTGTATTGGCGGACTAATACTACAGCTAGTGGGCAGCCAAATGCGGGCGAAAACAAGTTGGGAAAAATCGTAAGGAATTCGTTAACTGAGGGTTTGCTCGTTAACCGAAGTGAAGAATCTTATGGAAGGTAATTCGTTAATCGAAATTTTGTTAACCGAGGCGCTTGTTAACCGAAGGCATCACTGTGCATTGTTTCTCACTCTTGATTTTTTTTTCATTTTTGCATTTCTTTATGGTTCTTTATTACTGTTATTATTATTATTATTAGCATTATCATTACCGTATTAATATTATTACATTATCGCCCCCAGGCCCCGGTGTGGGTCAGTGATCTGTGCCCGGGTGGGCTAATCCCCGTGTAAAAAAAAAAAAAAAAAAAAAATTAGGGGTTTAGGATTGACGGTTAATCCGAAAGTCGGTTAATCGAGGTTTTACTGTAATGCTTTCCTGGTAAAGTGAGGCAGCTCTAGAGCTTACTGGTAGTACAGTACTGTATTATGTTACTTATAGTTCTGGGAGTACAGTACTGTATTATGTTACTTATAGTTCTGGTAGTACAGTACTGTATTATGTTACTTATAGTTCTGGTAGTACAGTACTGTATTATGTTACTTATAGTTCTGGTAGTACAGTACTGTATTATGTTACTTATAGTTCTGGTAGGTAGTACAGTACTGTATTATGTTACTTATAGTTCTGGTAGTACAGTACTGTATTATGTTACTTATAGTTCTGGTAGTACAGTACTGTATTATGTTACTTATAGTTCTGGTAGTACAGTACTGTATTATGTTACTTATAGTTCTGGTAGTACAGTACTGTATTATGTTACTTATAGTTCTGGTAGTACAGTACTGTATTATGTTACTTATAGTTCTGGTAGTACAGTACTGTATTATGTTACTTATAGTTCTGGTAGTACAGTACTGTATTATGTTACTTATAGTTCTGGTAGTACAGTACTGTATTATGTTACTTATAGTTCTGGTAGTACAGTACTGTATTATGTTACTTATAGTTCTGGTAGTACAGTACTGTATTATGTTACTTATAGTTCTGGTAGTACAGTACTGTATTATGTTACTTATAGTTCTGGTAGTACAGTACTGTATTATGTTACTTATAGTTCTGGTAGTACAGTACTGTATTATGTTACTTATAGTTCTGGTAGTACAGTACTGTATTATGTTACTTATAGTTCTGGGTAGTACAGTACTTTATTATGTTACTTAAAGCTCTGGTAGTACAGCACTGTATTATGTTATTTATAGTTCTGGGGAGTACAGTACTGCATTGTGTTACTATATAGTTCTGGGGAAGCCAGCATTGCATTATGTTACTTATAGTCTCTGTGTACAGTACTGTATTATGTTACTTATAGTTCTGGTAGTACAGTACTGTATTATGTTACTTATAGTTCTGGTAGTACAGTACTGTATTATGTTACTTATAGTTCTGGTAGTACAGTACTGTATTATGTTACTTATAGTTCTGGTAGTACAGTACTGTATTATGTTACTTATAGTTCTGGTAGTACAGTACTGTATTATGTTACTTATAGTTCTGGTAGTACAGTTCTGTATTATGTTACTTATAGTTCTGGTAGTACAGTACTGTATTATGTTACTTATAGTTCTGGTAGTACAGTACTGTATTATGTTACTTATAGTTCTGGTAGTACAGTACTGTATTATGTTACTTATAGTTCTGGTAGTACAGTACTGTATTATGTTACTTATAGTTCTGGTAGTACAGTACTGTATTATGTTACTTATAGTTCTGGTAGTACAGTACTGTATTATGTTACTTATAGTTCTGGTAGTACAGTACTGTATTATGTTACTTATAGTTCTGGTAGTACAGTACTGTATTATGTTACTTATAGTTCTGGTAGTACAGTACTGTATTATGTTACTTATAGTTCTGGTAGTACAGTACTGTATTATGTTACTTATAGTTCTGGTAGTACAGTACTGTATTATGTTACTTATAGTTCTGGTAGTACAGTACTGTATTATGTTACTTATAGTTCTGGTAGTACAGTACTGTATTATGTTACTTATAGTTCTGGTAGTACAGTACTGTATTATGTTACTTATAGTTCTGGTAGTACAGTACTGTATTATGTTACTTATAGTTCTGGTAGTACTGTACTAGTACAGTACTGTATTATGTTACTTATAGTTCTGGTAGTACAGTACTGTATTATGTTACTTATAGTTCTGGTAGTACAGTACTGTATTATGTTACTTATAGTTCTGGTAGTACAGTACTGTATTATGTTACTTATAGTTCTGGTAGTACAGTACTGTATTATGTTACTTATAGTTCTGGTAGTACAGTACTGTATTATGTTACTTATAGTTCTGGTAGTACAGTACTGTATTATGTTACTTATAGTTCTGGTAGTACAGTACTGTATTATGTTACTTATAGTTCTGGTAGTACAGTACTGTATTATGTTACTTATAGTTCTGGGAGTACAGTACTGTATTGTGTTACTTATAGTTCTGGTAGTACAGTACTGTATTATGTTACTTATAGTTCTGGTAGTACAGTACTGTATTATGTTACTTATAGTTCTGGTAGTACAGTACTGTATTATGTTACTTATAGTTCTGGTAGTACAGTACTGTATTATGTTACTTATAGTTCTGGTAGTACAGTACTGTATTATGTTACTTATAGTTCTGGTAGTACAGTACTGTATTATGTTACTTATAGTTCTGGTAGTACAGTACTGTATTATGTTACTTATAGTTCTGGTAGTACAGTTCTGTATTATGTTACTTATAGTTCTGGTAGTACAGTACTGTATTATGTTACTTATAGTTCTGGTAGTACAGTACTGTATTATGTTACTTATAGTTCTGGTAGTACAGTACTGTTATTATAGTTTACTTACAGTACTGTTCTAGGTAGTACAGTACTGTATTATGTTACTTATAGTTCTGGTAGTACAGTACTGTATTATGTTACTTATAGTTCTGGTAGTACAGTACTGTATTATGTTACTTATAGTTCTGGTAGTACAGTACTGTATTATGTTACTTATAGTTCTGGTAGTACAGTACTGTATTATGTTACTTATAGTTCTGGTAGTACAGTTCTGTATTATGTTACTTATAGTTCTGGTAGTACAGTACTGTATTATGTTACTTATAGTTCTGGTAGTACAGTACTGTATTATGTTACTTATAGTTCTGGTAGTACAGTACTGTATTATGTTACTTATAGTTCTGGTAGTACAGTACTGTATTATGTTACTGTACTATAGTGTAGTATAATACAGTGTACTGCACTATACTGTACTGAGTGTAGTGTATTGTAGTGTACTGTGCTATACTGTACTGTACTCAGTATACTGTACTATACTGTACTGTACTCAGTGTACTGTAGTGTAGTGTTCTGTGCTATACTGTACTGTACTGTACTGCAGTGTACTGTAGTAAACTGTAGTGTACTGTAGTAAACTGTAGTGTACTGTACTCAGTGTACCATAGTGTACTGTACTGTACTCAAGTGAACAGTTTTGCCTAGACTCTGCCTTTGCTAGGACCAAGTTATAACAGGTACCCAATAAGTACCCGTGACTCAGAGATAAATAATACCTAACCTAATCTAAGTTCATCAAACCTAATAAAAAAGGGGGTAAAAATTAAGTGGTAAAACCTTTTTTCTTAGAAAAAGAATTATGTACATAGGTTCTTTATCCAATACATTCAGTAGTGAATTTTTTTTATGAAAAACTAATGAAATGTATCTTACCCTAACAAAACCAAGCCTTACCTAATGTTACCTTACCTTATCTAACCTAACCAAACCAAACCTAATGTTACCCTACCTAACCTAACCTAACCTAAGAAAGCTGCAACATAAATGACAAACAATTGAGAAATCTAGAAAAATTTCAATTTCATTTTTAAAATATACATTTACAGAAATAAACTTTTTCTAGTCATTTCTCCAACATATCTATAAATCTGTTGATATATAATGGAACTTAGGACGACACTATTATGAATTTAAACCTTTATGCATTTTAAATTTAGGTTAGGTAAGGCATGTTAAGGTTAGGTTAGGTTAGCTAAGATTAGGTTAGGTGGTTAATATACAGTGGTCCCTCGGTTAACGAACGCCTCGGTTAACGAATTACCTTCCATAAGAATCTTCTTCTCGGTTAACGAACAAAAATTTGGTTAACGAAATTCTTTCAAAAATGTTTCGACATGCTTTGGCTTGCTCACCAGCTGGAAGATCAGTCCGCCAATACAGAAATCAGTTCTAGGGCTTACATTCGTTAAAATTGGAGTAAATATCAAGAAGGTTATACTATTCAATAATTTTCCAAGTTTTATATTAAAATTTTAAGTCACTTTAACACTTATTTAACATAATTGCAGCACAGGGAAATAGTTTTTGGTGCACCCATCAGCCACTTCACTCACCCACCAAGGCGTCAGTGGAGGAAACAACTTGCTTGTGGGTCTCTTGAACACAGAGAATTTTTACGTTTTTACAGTACAATTATTGGTCATTCTGAAATTTATTTAACATATTGATAATATATAATACAGTGCAGTGTTGATTTAAAGAAAATAATCTTGAATTACACCCGGTGAACTTAAAATTTTATGGGTGAAATGACGGCATCAAGCATGGGGTGATTTCTCTTCCACCCACACTTCCTTCTCTTCTCCCTTCTCCTCCACCCCCACTTCCTTCTCTTCTCCCTTCTCTTCCACCCACACTTCCTTCTCTTCTCCCTTCTCCTCCATCCCCACTTCTAATTCATATCATCATCAACCAGGAGCCTTCTACATACACACCTCAAAGTAAGTGTACTTTACTCTTTACTGCCTTTTTTTTACTTTATATGTAATTTTCGGTGAGCTGGAACCAATTATCCAAAATCCCATTGAAACAATGGATTCGGTTAACGAAATTTTTAATTAACGAACGACCTTCTGGAACGAATTGTGTTCGTTAACCGAGGGACCACTGTATAGGAGTAACCCGCCAACGTGTTATTTGTATTACTGCTTATTTTCTTAATTTATTTTCATCAGTGAGTTCTGATATGGTAATCTTTTCTTGTGCAAATGTCTCGTTTTGTAGATAATTAGGCACCTAGGTGCGCACTAATTTGTCTTCCCAGCGGTAATGAGGCTTTGCTATGCTGCAGCGCTTTTCCTCAGGCTCGTGGCAGTTTCATTTTCAGCAAATTTAGGGATAAAGACAGCGAGACCCTTCAATTGTTCAAAGACTCGGCATTGTTCCTTTAAATAGAGACTGTCCACACTGCGGGAATGCCTGTGCTTTCAGACTGGAAAGAAGTTTGTTCATCACTTCTTCAACGCTTGACGTTTCCCATCATCACAATAAATCACTCCGCCGCCCGGGCTGCATAAACGCTGATGCGGCCGTATCAATTCACATACAGAAAAAGCCCCAAATTTCACCATATCATAGTAAGTTCTTTCTGTTTAATATACCGGGGAGTCTGGTGGGGCAGAGTCCCCCAGTAAGGAAGTTAGGTAGGTTTGTTTGGTTAGGTCTGTTTTTCATACCAACAAATGTTAAGTAACGTTAATTTTATAAATACCCTATCCATTTTTAACACATTTGCACAACAGTGTCCACTATAAAAAAAAACAAGTGAAAATCCGGCGTTTATATATTCGTTTTAGCTCAAATTCACCCACGGGTTAGCCCTGAAAATTTACCGATTAGGTTAAGTTAGGTAAAGTTACGTTAGGGTAAGGTACATTTCACAAATTTGCGGGCAAACAAAACGCATGACTACTGATTGTATTAAACCAAAAACCTATGAAAAATACTTTTGTAAGAAAAAATGTGAATTCTCTGTTAAGCAATATTATATATACAGTATTACCCCGCTTTACACGGTTTCGGTTTCACTTTCCGCGATTTCTCGATTTCTCATTTACGCGGTACCTTGCAGACTTTCACTTTCCACGGTGCATCTACTCATATACGCGGTGAAGTATAATTTATTTTTTTTATTTTTTATTTAGCTCATAAAATTCATACAAATTACCCTTCCAGAATATAATTTACATTGCTGGAATTCTTACAATATGATGATCATTTTGAATATAAACATCATGGATTTTGCATTAGACATACAAATTTTAGATCTAATGTAATAATTTGGTTTACACAAAGCAAATATTTTATCGTTTGTGCAAAATATATGGTTTACATTCAAAATATTCCCTGACCTGCAAGGAATCTAGAAATGTCAATTATATTATCCTAACTTCAGTCTGGGTTACTATTTATTACTAAAAATGTAAATATACTATTTTCTCCAGCTAATATAATTCACGGTAGAAAGCATATATAGGCCTAGATTAATATAACAGCTAATATAACTCACAGTAGGAGAAACATAGACCTAGATTAATATAACAGCTAATATAATTCACGGTAGAAAGCATATATAGGCCTAGATTAATATTAATGAGAAATATTTATATAACTCACTGTGAGGAGCGTCTTGTGGTCGACTCATGTTTGTTTACACCTGTGAGCTGAGACACAGTGTTGCCACCTCACCAGCTCGCTAAACCTGCTAGTTTGACTCATGTTTGTTTACACCTGTGAGCTGAGACGCAGTGTTGCCACCTCCACCAGCTCGCTACATCATGAACCGCTCAGGTAAACAAATACATGGATATTTGCCTTTATTCATACAGTACCTACATACACTGATGTGACGAGGAATAATTTTGTATTATAATCTTGTAAACTTGGTGATATGATTATTTTCTGTCCCATGGTGTATGCTATTTTGGGTAAATTTAATGAAATTTTCGTGTATACGTTGATGATATTGATGTATTAATTATGTAAGAACATTCTAGAATGTATTGCATCATTTTTTTCTAATTTACCTCTTGCAGAGATTAAATCCCTGTAATTAATATATACTATAGAAAAATATAATATAATTACCTAAGCTAGCCCCGTATGCTAAGAATAGCGATACCCAAGAATAGTGATTACCTAAACTTTAAAAGGGAACTAAACTATTGTTTTAGAGGCTGCTATGAGCTGAAGAGAGTCTTGGGGGGAACTGAGAAGCTAGAATATCTCTGTGGGTGGCATCTGCCTTCCTTGGATGCGTGCCCAGTTAGGCGTTCAGCTCGCAGGTCAGGTTGTGTTGAATGTCTGTAAAAGAACGTGTTCGACATTCGGGTTTTCTTTGTTGAGCGGCAGACATTGGACAGTGATTACATAAGATCATCAAGATCGTCTTAGTGATGTGAAAGTGTAAATCTATGTAGGATTTTTGTGCTAGACGCGATTGCATTTTTGAAAACTCACTCTCCACCGAGTAGAAGGTTCTGTGGGTACGTTATGTTGGGTTCACACTCAGGATGGGATGGAGAAAGGAAACTCACAACGTGCTCTCTGTATACATATTGTATTGGATGTACAATGCAGCTTGGTGCTGGGAAGGCAGCATGGTTACAAGCGTTGAGTAGAGAGAGCTGGTTGGTGAGGGTGCTCAGAGGAGGACCAGCTTGTGGGTCGCCATGCTCGCCGGCGGGAGCGAGGGCCGCCAGGCAGCGGCGGGGAGGTGGAGGAGGTGTTGCTTGCTGGTTATATTGGATGTACAACGCAGCTTGGTGGCTGGTGCTGGGAGGAGGCAGCGTGGTTACAAGCGTGATGTAGAGAGAGCTGGTTGATGAGGATGCTCAGAGGAAGACCAGCTTGTGGGTCGCCATGCTCGCCGGCGGGAGCGAGGGCCGCCAGGCAGGAGCGGGGAGGTGGAGGAGGTGTTGCTTGCTGGTTATATTGGATGTACAATGCAGCTTGGTGGCTGATGCTGGGACGAGGCAGCGTGATGTAGAGAGAGCTGGTTGATGAGGATGCTCAGAGGAAGACCAGCTTGTGGGTCGCCATGCTCGCCGGCGGGAGCGAGGGCCGCCAGGCAGGAGCGTAGGAGGTGGTGTTACTTGAAGACTGGCTGTAGGTAGAAAGAGAGAGGTCACCACTAGGTCAGGTCTTATATATAGCGGAGGTAGGCGTGGCTTAATAGTTGACCTCCATCCAGGGCCGGCGCTACCCACCGTTGTAAGAGCGAAATATTTATAATTTGGCTTTCATCATCAAATTATAACTTTTCTCACATACATCATGTTGTTTGGATTATGAGTCTCATAAATGATTAGCCAATTAGACGTCATTGTTTAGGTGGAAAATACTTGCTGTGTGTCTACATGTGTGACAACAGGGTATACCAGTACACAAAATCCTTGCCGAATCCCTAAGTTTATGACAACAATGGAACTAGTAATAAGTAGCTGAGATAAGCACGACAAAACACCAGCTGGATGACTCTCGGGAAAACCAACGTGAGGTCATACACTAACTCACAAAGGTTAAAACAACATGTAACATCCTTAGCAGCTCTGACGAAATTTAAAACCTTTGTGTCTGTGTTTGAACTTTTAAAACCAAGAAATAGTAATGATTTATTTTAGAACTTCTAATACTCAATTAGACCATCGAGTTTTATTGGTATTAATATTGTTATTATTAATTTTATTAATATTATTATTAGTAACAGTAGTAGTAGATAGTAAACAACAAGGCTCTAAGAGGTGGTACCATCTTACAGTCAACCGAGGGAACAACACGAAATAAAATTTGAAACAACTTAGGTCAAACAAGTGGCGTACGTTGATGACCTTACAGGAGCAGGAAAAGTGGAGGACATCAAAAAGTGGTGGGGCTTGGTTACATCGCGAGGTCCACAAATAGGGTACCACCCAAACGCCAGTAAGTCCTTCCTCATTGTGAAGCCAGAACATTATGACCGGGCAATGGAGGTGTTTGGCGGAAGTGAGGTCAAAACAACAAAGGATGGCCAAAGACATCTAGGCGCAGTAATTGGCACTACGGACTTCAAGACCGAGTACGTAGCGGGAAAGGTGAATGAGTGGGTTAGGGAATCCAAGCTCTGTCTGAGATTGCTAACACAGAGCCACATGCGGGTCTTGCAGCATTCACCCATGGAGTCAAGCATCGCTGGAACTACCTGATGCGTACTATCCCTGATATCGGACCCCTCCTCCACCCTCTGGAAGAAGCTATCAGTGTCAATTTCATTCCCAAATTAGTGAAACACCCTGAATTAACCCCAGCAGAAAGATCACTCCTTGCACTTCCATCAAGACTGGAAGGAATGGGACTAACCAATCCAAAGGAGATTGCTGCCACCGAACATCAAAATTCAGTTAAGCTTACGGCAGCCCTCACGGACCACAAAATAGCCCAGAACGCAACAGGGGAGGTGGATACCAGTGAAGTAAACAAGATTCGTAGGTCCATTACGACAGAATGATAGCACGGCCAAAGTGATAAGCTGCAGCAACTGTTGCTGCAGGTATCAGAGAATTTGAAAAAAAAAGTAGCTACAGCGCAGGAGGTGGGCGCCTCGAAGTGGTTAACTAAGTTACCGATAAGGGCAAATGGTTTCAGTCTCAATAAACAAGAATTTACAGATGTCATTGCTCTAAGGTACGGTCGGCCAGTAGAAGGGTTGCCCTCCCAATGCGTGTGTGGCTCTACCTATGACGTCGATCACGCCATGGTGTGCAAGAAAGGGGGCTTCATTTACATGAGGCATGACGAAGTAAGGGATCTCACAGCAAATATGTTGAAGGAAATCTGCCGTAATGTCATGGTAGAACCGACCCTCCTTCCATTGGACGGTGAGATCTTCCAACATAGGACTTCAAACACATCCAACGAAGCCCGTGTTGACGTCAGTGTGCGCGGATTCTGGACGCGGGGACAGCGAGCCTTCTTCGACATCAGGATTTTTGATCCCATGGCTGCATGTTACCATAACTTAGCTCTCGGTGCGGCACACAGTAGGAACGAGAACAGCAAGATAAGGGCATACGGGGAGAGAATTCAGAACGTTGATCAAGGCAGCTTCACTCCTCTAGTGTTCACAACCTCTGGGGGGATGGGACCAAGTGCAAGATGTTTCTATGCCAGACTCGCGGAGTTGATCTCCGAACAGAAGCAGCAGCCCAGAAGTTATGTTACAGCCTGGATGAGATGTCGACTGTCTTTCTCTCTCCTTCGGTCGGCTTTGCTCTGCCTCAGGGGAACGAGAGCATCTGCCCCAAAGCCGACAACAGCTGCAGATATTGACTATGAGGCTACAGTCACTGAATGCCGCATAGACATGCGGCTCAACTAATTCAACACAGCTAGGATAGCTACTTATGTATTAGGATACTTAATATTAATGTAATAAAATAGTGGCGAAGGTGTTGCTATTGGGGGAGGCTGGAGGCCACGTTAAAAAAAAAGTAGTAGTAGTAGTAGTAGTAGTAATACTAGCAGTACTACTACAAGTACTATAGCGACAATATCTAAGACTACAAATAGCAAATTCTGTACAAATTTTTTCAATCACTCCTTAGACGAAGTGAAAGAGAGACCCACGTAATGTTACCTGTATATAAGACTTCTTAATAGCCTCTCAAGATGAACTTTTAAAAGACATCACCAAAACTGTCCAGAGTAAGAGTGAGGTAGGTACAGTAGGTTAGACGGAGAAAGGGAGAGAAGGGGAATGGAGAGATCGAGGGATATATAGAGAGAGAGAAAAGGGGATGAGGAGACATAGGGAGTAGAGAAGGGGGGAGGGGAGGAGTGATCATATAAGAGTCATAATTAAGCACTAAGACAAAAGCACAACGCCTTTATATACTTCAGGATGTTACGACCCCTAGATAAACTGAGTCGAGTTGTTCTGTGTCTCGTTTCTCAGGTTGTTATTGTTAAGCCTTTTGAATAATTCCACGAATATTGTAATAAAATATCCATACCTCTAATTACGCTTATTATGACAAAGGGTTATGTCATGGCAGGTGTGAGAAACAGGTGTTCGTGTTAACAAAGATAAGAGCGTTTCACACACACACACACACACACACACATCCGGACGTTTACTTTTTGTTTTGTTTCTCAGCTACATAAAGCTGTTCCATAACGCATCATTCGGAAGCCTTACATTTGTGTGAAATAAAAGCTATAAAACCGTAAATTAAGCTGTGTTTTTCATGTGTTGAGCTTAGAGAAGAGAGAAAACTTGAGTACATTACAACACTGCTACAGGATTCTCGGGGCTAACACCTCCTTCCCTCCCCGCCCCCCCGCCCCCCCCGCTCCCCCTCACCGTACCTACTCACCCATCCTTTTTGGAGTGCAGGAGGGAAAGGCGTGGGGGGGAGGGGGGAGTATGTGATCATCGGGTGCAGGGAGCAGCGAGGGACACTAAGGACAGTACCAGTGCCACCTCTTCACCGCTGACACCATATCCTCTCAGTTGACACTATCCTAGGTATGTGTACCATCACCTTCTTTCTCTTTCTCTTAATAAGAACATAAGAATGAAGGAAGCTGGGGCGAGCATATTGATCCTTGCTCGGTAGCCCTATTTATCTCAAACAAATATTATTCATATATCTGTCCAACTAATATTTGAAATATCCCAACGAGTCTAAGTTAATGATGGTATTTGGTAACTTGTTCCACTCATCCACAACTCAATTTACACACAAATGTTTACTTAATTCCTTTCTAAATCGAAATTTATGTAAACTGAAACCGATGCTACGTGTTCAATCATTACTTGGTAGTTTAATTACTTTATTTATATCATTTTTCTTTGAGCCCAACTTCCATTCACATACCGATCGTAGCGCCTCGCACTCTATGTCTCCCAAGAGAATACAAATTCTGTTTTCTGAATCTTTCTTTATACTCCAGGATCGTAATGTCCGGAATTATCTTTAGGGAATCAATATCCGTTCTATAGTACGGTGACTAAAGTTAAATCGTATAATCCAAGTGAGATTTCACATATGCAAGATATAGTTGTAAGATTATGTAGCTACTTCTGTTACAAACGCTTCTAGATGTGTACCCCATACCCTCTTATCCTGATTTTGTACAAATTCATTGTTGTCTGGAGTCTAGACCTTTGGTTCCTGCAGATCAATGACGCTAATCTTTCAGCTCATAGTTATTTCCCTGCTTCCATAACCTTGCCTCAAAACTTTACCTTATTATTATTATTATTATTATTATCAATCAATCAATAAAGGCTAGTGACAAGGCTGACAGAGGTTCAGTGGAAGTTTAAATTATTATTATTATTGTTATTATTATTATTATTATTTACATTTATATCATGAGTATATACACATACTTTCAGTAGAGCTGATATACAGTAATCGGATAAGGGGGTGGAAGTGATGCAGAAGAGTGTGGAGTGAAATAAAGGACACACAGACAGCCAGGATCATGTCTTGACGGCTAAATATATACTATTGCAATGGTAATCTCTATCAACGTGAAAATATAAGATTAATAGTTTCCAATGTTATAGTAAAGTACGTGTTAAAAAATACTAATACTTAGACATTAAATATATATATCTTTAAGTGATGATTCAAAGTAAGGGAGCGTAGTTCTTGTTTTTATGGGTGGGGGTAAGTTGTCCCACACCTTCACACTATGATATTTTATGGAGGTCTGGGACTGAGAGGAGCGCATCAGGAGTTGTTTTAATAGGTCTTGGTGTCTTAAGTTGTACAGTATCTCTGGTTATTCTGGAACTGGAAATAACTATGCTCAATCAAGTGATTAAATGATTTATAAACGATTCGAGTACAGCAGGAAGTGTTAATATCCTTAAATTTTAACAATTTCAATTTACCGAATTGTCCGCGTTTGTGTGATCATTTTTTTTTCAAGTAGGTCATTGTCCACACGTCTCTCCTCAGGGCAGCATTTCTGTTGCTATGTTTATTATTATTATTATTAGTAGTAGTAGTAGTAGTATTTGCTATCTGTTTCTGTTAACTTTACAAGCAACAAGACTTGTAGAGTGAAAAACAAATATCTTGAAAGAAATTGAACAAGAATACGACACTTGTGTATGCGAGTATGCTTATAGAGAGAGAGAGAGAAACATTAGCAACATTATTATAATTATTGCCATTATTAATACTATCATTATTATTATTATTACCACAGGAGTTTGGAGAGACAACATCATCATGAAGGCGGTGGTGTGTCTCGTGGTGGTGATTTTGGTTTACCTGGCCGGCTTCGGTCATGCTAGTGTTATCAAGGGTAAGGTTTCCTTCTCTAATGTGCCAACCCAGGTGCAAGAGGTCAAGCAGGTGGAAGAAGAGCAACAAGGCGACGGAGATGACCTGATCAAAGACCCTGATTGGGTGCCAACCGCTGAAGACTACCATTAGTAAGTAGCAATAGAAGGCTTTATGGTTTTACTAGATAAAAGCCAAGACTAAAATTCACGGTACTCTCTCTCTCTCTCTCTCTCTCTCTCTCTCTCTCTTCTCTCTCTCTCTCTCTCTCTCTCCCTCTCTACCCTTCTCTCTCTATTTATCGCCCACTATCACTCTCTCTTCTCTCCCTCTATCTCTGTTACTCCTTTACAAAGACAAAACAAAATGAAAAATCCTCATTAAACTCTTTAGTTCACGGTTCAATTAATTAGCAAATAAACTATTATTATTGAAACAACTATGATTTTGTTTAGTGGGAGTTAGGGTGGGGTACAAAAGTGGTCTTTCCCTGTCCTTAAAATCTGTCATAGTTCTCAACTCTTTTTCAATGTTGGGAATTTTAATTCGATCCGTCATCTGGGACAATAATTGGTGACCTTCTTAACTTTTAATACAATCCTGTTTGTGTTCCTTCCACGATGACTGTATACATTGTAGTCACCTCGCTACCATGATCATCAGTATACATTGTAGTCACCTGGCTACCATGATCATCAGTATACATTGTAGTCACCTGGCTACCATGATCATCAGTATACATTGTAGTCACCTGGCTACCATGATCATCAGTATACATTGTAGTCACCTGGCTACCATGATCATCAGTATACATTGTAGTCACCTCGCTACCATGATCACTAGTATACATTGTAGTCACCTGGCTACCATGATCACTAGTATACACACTTTTGGCAACGCAACTCCTCTATTTTGTAGCGAAGACGAGGACGAAGACGAGGACGAGCTGTGGGATTATGCTGACGACCCCGAATGGCAGCCTGAGTACGAGGACGAGGACGAGGACGAGCTGTGGAGCTCTGACGACGACCCTGACTGGCAGCCCGAGGACGAGGACGAGCTGTGGAGCTCTGACGACGACCCTGACTGGCAGCCCGAGGGCGAGGACAAGGGCGAGATCAAGAACATAGTGTGAGTAAACGTTTTCACTGTCTCTGGGTCTCGCTAAATACTCTTCCCGTATCGTAACATCCTATCTCGGTCTCACTAAATTCTGTCTCTTTCAAACTAGATTTTATTTCCTAAACTAAACTAACCTACCCTGACCTTACTCAACCTAACCTAACCTAACCTAACCCTACTCAGGCTAAACTAACCTAACCCAACCCAGTGCTGGCCTAAGGGCTCGTTTACACGATCAGTCTCGGAGTATGTTTCCGAAGCATGGTAACGAAGCCGTGCTCGGGCAGTAATCGTGTAGACGGCAACACTGAACCACCAACCCTTCCTGGGCAGTTACGTGTGGGAGCCTAATAGTTGCGCGGCCACCTACGTGGGTCCCTGCCACACCACACAGACGCGCAAGTTAAAAGTAATGATGGACGTTGTGCCGTCGCCAACACCTCCCACCAGTTAACCTCAGGAGTCAAGGCCACCATTTGAGTGGACAAGACGTTAACGTTACAACTTATTGAGCTGTATAGGGACCGGCCATGTCTCTGGCAGGTCAGAAGTGATGGATACAGAAATAGAAACGAAAAATGTAAAGTTTATGGGACCTGTATAGTTATGTGAAAAATGTAAATATGTGCATGCATGCATACCTCTGTATACAAACGTACTGTACTGCTTGCATGCACACATTGCCGTGTAAAGCTATTAATGTAATGATGGAACACGGTAATACAATCCATTATTCGACAGTATCATTGTGGGTACGTGCACACCGTTATCATACTGGACGTTGATAAAACACACAAACTGTTACCTTATGGTAATCATTCCGTAGCGTTTTGTAAATGGCTTCACAAGTTTCGGGAATAATATTTGTGAGAGAACTCTTGGAGATTCGTGACGTGAACTGCAGGCTTCCATAGCTTGCTCCGGTTGCCAAAATACCTGAGGGTCACCTCCAGTCTTGCTCCTGGACTTATAGAGTCCCTCATATTTGTATCCGTCCTGGAAATATGTGGACACATTTTATCCAAGAGTGTGTTGTACATTTCAGGGGTCATGAATGTATCGTTGCACGTCCTGTGTGTTCTCACGCTGCATTTCAGCAAAGATTTGGTTATAAGTACCACACGATTTGTTCCTTAACCAGTTTTTCACCCACACAGTCCGTTTCTTGTTTTTTCTTCAGTATCATGCCAGCAGCCAAAACACACAACAGTGAGGCCGTCCATTGCCGACTCGTCTGTCTGGGAGCCATGAACCTCTTGCCCAGTAGTCTACCACACACTGATCTGGAACGATGGTGTGGCAGTTCCGTGTAATTTTTTTATATTATTATTATTGATTGGGCACTCCCCTACATCCTTGTGTAAGGTGAAGCGCAGAAGCGTTTACAGTGCCCAACGCGGAAGCATGCTAAGTTCATGCTTGCCTTTATGTCTCATGAGTTAAGGGCGTAGAAGCCTGAAGAGTCAAGGGCATAGAAGCCTGAAGAGTCAATGGCTTATGTCATCAAGTTATTGGAAGCTCCAACAACTTGTCCCTGAATACGAATTCGCAACTTTCGACTTACAACAGGTACCTACTTTACTGATAGGTGAACAGGGACTAATGGGGGCTAGGAAGTAAGTCCAAACAACTTCCACCGGCCCGGGAATCGAGTTCCGTGTAATCACACCGTCCACTAAACAGTGGTCAGTACCTTGCTCCGACCCCTTGCTTCGCCACTGATCCGAGGCGTGCGCAACCACCATACGTGGTAACTGATCGTGTAAACGAGCCCTTACACTCCCAGGTCAATGCATTTATTTATAGAAACAGCAGTGCATGTTGAACAAAAAAAATATAACTTTCCAATTTGTCCAATAAAAATTATAATTAAAGGATTTTAATTTCCAGCAGTGAAGCAACATAACATAAAATTTCGCATAATATCTGTTTCATCCATATGTTATACAATTTAAATCATTCAAAACATCGTAAATATATTGACAGATCTTTGTTACATAATGTGTTTCACCCAGGAATTCATTTATATCCGCAAAGTTGAGCACAATATATCTGCTGGGACAGTGAGCCTGAACACTTCAATAATACCTTAATTTCTGCACCGGGCGTCCCAATCCACCTGCTTGTCTCTATCTTTAAGTTATGTGACATTAATCGTAGTAGTGTAAATGGTTCACGGCTATACTCAGGGATGAACTGCCTGCTCAATTAAACATTATATACCTGACTTGTAAGTCACGTATTTTGTTGTACCAGATACGGTAAAATCGTACAACAGATCGTACAGCTGCTACACACCGATGTCAAGGGCCTCCCATGCCAAGATGAGTCGATCTCCGCAAACGATACCGTACAACAGATAGCCAACAAAATCTACTCCGTCAACATGGACACAGGCGCTGCCCGCCAAGTGTTACGTCAGTCTCTGGCGTTAGCAAAACCCGACAACATCCTTCTTCATAATTTGAGTGCTGAGCAGGACCTCGACCAACACAAGAGTGAAGAACAAGGGGTTATCCTCGAGCACCACCCGACGGTTCTCGAGATGCATTCCAACAACAACTACCACAATCTGCCCTCGAGGAAGAACAAACGCCATGTCCATTGTCCAGTCTCACCAGTAGGGTCAGTCTCAAATTGACCACACTCAGGACGAAGATGGCAGGAACGACGGATTCGGATATAAAAATATTTTTGTTGCGAGAGAGAGAGAGAGAGAGAGAGAGAGAGTTGTAAATGTTTGTAAGTGGAAGAATATGGGGAAATAGGTGATGAGGCGATGATGAGAAAGGTAGAAGACTGTACTGCTTACTACTTTGCTGTCACTTGGAATCGAGTATGGCGATCATCCAGCTATGATACAATGGTATGAGTTATTAAGGATGCCACCTAAGGATGAGTTTTGAGGTGACCAGCAGGGTAGTTCACAAATGTTACACATGTGGGGCACTACATCTAGTGCGGGAGGGGAGGCGGTAGCGTCTTTCCGGCGTTGGTGGCTGTTTGCATCGTTTTGGAGTCAGGCAAACTCGAAAATATTTACACCTTCTTATATGGTGCTCTTCCAACCGTTACGGTTTGGAGTAATCGTATCCCAGGTGAGGGAGTCAATTTGGCACTTTTTCAGGTTTGGCAGGTTTGTCTTAAGACTCTCCTTATACCTTTTCAGCTGCCCGTCAGCGTTATGTTTACTATTCGTTGGGTGACTGTAAAGTAGCTGCTTTGGCAGTCTACTGTCGTCCATACAGGTAACATGGCCAGTCCAGCGTAGTTGTTCATGGATAATTGTAGCCTCAATGCTCCTACAGTTGGTGTCAACAAGAATACTGGCATTTGTTCTATTGTCTTCCCAGCGAACTCGAAGGATGGAACATAAACTACGTTGGTGAAAGTTTTCAAGTGCCTTAAGGTGCCACCTATATGTGACCCATGTCTCGCTGACATATAAAAGGGTGGTGAGGACCACTGCTCGATATACGTGTAAATTTGTTGATAATTTTAACTCCCTACAACTGAAGACGTGGTTTCAGAGTCTGCCAAAGGCTTGATATGTACATTTGATCCGATGTTGAATCTCTTCATCGATGTCCGCGGTGGTGGACAGGCGGGAGCCGAGATACTGAAAGTGGATAGATGTCTGAACCAGGGCAGGCTGAAAGAGAATCTGAGTCTTACTTATAATCACCTCAAGGCCGAAGTGTGCATACGCATCTGTGTAGGTGTTCAGGATCTCCTGTAGGTCGCATTCAGTGTGAGCGACAAAGGTGAGGTCGACTGCATACTGAAGTTCAGTTATGGAAGCTGCCGACACCTTTGTTCCTGCCTGGAGTCGTCATATATTGAAAAAACTTTTCAGCCGGTAATCGATGTCCACCGCTGGCTAAATTGACACTGGCACGAGTGAGGAAGGCTGCCAAGCAAATGGAAAAGAGAGTTGGTGTCAGTACACACCCTTGATTAACCCCCGTTAGGATGGGGAAGACTCAGACTGGGTGCCATTGTGCAGGACACTGCCGTTCATGCCATCGTGGAGTTGCCTTACAATGTCGATGAATTTTGGTGGACGTCCAAAACAGCTGAGGGTCCACCAGAGGTGACATGGTCACATCACGTGATAGGTAAGTTCCTTCAAGGAGCGGCCCTAAGAATGTTATGTCAGCACATAGAAGCCGGCTACTGCAGGCACTCTCACTCAACCCCTCACACCAACATGACGTATTTTAGAAGAGCTCTTTAATATAGCCTCCGTCCTCATTTAACACTCATAGCTACAGTGATTAAGTTACGGTGATATACACTTAGAACTGTATATAATATATTTTCTCAATAAATACAGAAGGGACAGTTGGGTTTCGCTACTAAGACCCTATATACTTTTTCATGTTCCAGCCTCATTAACTCATCAAGAATCAACGGTTAAAGGGCCACTTCATAGGGCAAGCAGTACTTCCACCTGAACACTAACATAAAGCTGCTACACTATATACATTTCACCACCCTGTGTGCGAACCCACACACACACACACTGAAAGACTAGAGGGGACACACACACACACGCGCGCGCGCGTGCATGCACAATACAAAAAATCCCACAGCTATTGAATACTTTTCTTAAATGGGCGTTGTAATATTTGCAGCGGGTATAAGCAGTACCAATACGGCAATAAGGGGGTAGACGTGTCGGAACTTTCTCATGGCGTGGAGCCCCTGGGTGGTGGTGGCCAGCACGTGGACTTGAGCACCGGAGTGGAGCCAGAGAGAGGTGATGACGATGACTTCTCCTTAGGTGATTGGTTGGAACATCAGTGGGGACATGTGAGTACCCTTCTCTCTATATGCACCTCCTTCTGGATGTGTGGTGATGGTGTAACACTTTAATGCCACCATCCTCATCTTGGGCCAAACTACTGCAGATCCCTTTAACTCACTTTCTGTGAAATATTGATTTAACCATAGTACTAAGAAAAAAGTTAAGGCAAAAATGTTTCAAGATTTTCAGATATCACACACACACACACACACACCGGGCTAACATCCTCTCTTTCCTTCTGATCTTCAACTAGGTTTCAGACACAGCGGAAAGCGTCGGTGACAAGATCTCAGACGTAGCGGACAATGTTTTCGACGCCGCCTCACACGTCGCTGGCACCGCTCACGACGTAGCCTCACACACCATCGACAAAATACAGGACGCGGCGGAGTCGGTAGGTGGCGTCACAGTAAACAAACACCAAGTTCCTATTCTTAGTGCCAAACGTTTGAAATCATTCCATACTCCTAGTCTTAAGGTGACACAAATGAAAAGTATTCTATCTTCTATATATAACTCCACACCTGATTTATTTTTTTTTATATTTGTTTTAGAGAGTTCAAAGTTGTCACAACTGATTTTTAGACACACTCACACACCTAAAGCGTCAACACGACCCTTTAAACTGTCCACCACCAGCGGGAAACGACTTGTCTAAAAACATCATTTCCTGGCGAAGACTTAATATATCACCTCACCTGGGAGTGTCGGGACACGCCAGGCTAGAAGAGGATTTTAGAATTTTGATAAAACTGTTTCCTTGTCATAACAGCTCCTTATCCAGCTTTAAGGATAACCATAATGTAAAGACCAAACCCCTTATCCTACCCTAATTCGAGGATCAAACCCCTTATCCTACCCTAATAAGAGGATCAAACCCCTTATCCTACCCTAATAAGAGGATCAAACCCCTTATCCTACCCTAATGAGAGGATCAAACCCCTTATCCTACCCTAATGAGAGGATCAAACCCCTTATCCTACCCTAATGAGAGGATCAAACCCCTTATCCTACCCTAATGAGAGGATCAAACCTCTTATCCTACCCTAATGAGAGGATCAAACCCCTTATCCTACCCTAATAAGAGGATCAAACCCCTTATCCTACCCTAATGAGAGGATCAAACCCCTTATCCTACCCTAATGGACAAGGTACTGACAACTTACAGACATGTGCTCTGATGGAGAGGGCAACGCAAGCAGCAAAGACCCGAGTGTGGGAAATTCTTCAACAGGTACAACAAGAACCTTACACTGACCCTAACACCGCCTCCAACACCGTCCCTAAATCCGCCCTTAACACTGCTCCTAACACTGAGTCTAACACTGGCCCTAACATGACCTCTCGGTACCAAATCCATGACCTCACGCTGCCATAACCATGACCTCTCGGTGCCACAGCCGTAACCTGGGTGGTCTTGAAGGTCAAAGGTCAAATAACACTATGGCTTAACACTAGCCACTGTTTTAACGTAAAAATAAATCTCACCGCCACAAGTAACTCGTTAACCTCAGCTATTACTTAAGATATATCTCGTATGAATGAAAGATATGAAAATAAAGCTATGATTAACTGCTATGAAAATGCACGGATTTAAAGTTGCTTAATATTATAAAATTTGGTCATTTGGTGATGATGGTTTAAGATATGATCCTCCGAGGACGATGGCTTTAACATGAATGGCATTGAGAAGCACATAACATTAACAAATATAACATTTTAACATTTCTAACATAGATAAAGGCTTATGCAAGTTATTCTAACTTTAAGCGTTTTAGAAGCTAAATTTAACAATATCAACGTATTTGGTAATAACCATGTTATAATTTTAACTTGTCAACCATTATAAAATGCTCTTTTAATAAATTCACTATTCCTTGGTCGAATCATTTTACTGTTTACCATTGTTTGCCTACATGCACTGTTAATTGTTGGAAGAGTTTACAGAATATCTATCTATCTATCTATCTATCTATCTATCTATCTATCAATCTATCTATCTATCTATCACTAGTTAATTTCAACATTCAAAGCATAAAAATTCAATTCCGTTTACAATCTTAACATTTCAGACATTGGGAGCAGTTTATGTAATATATAATTCTAACATTCAATATCTATGTTAAAAATATCCCAAATTACAGGTAGGAGAGCACGTTGTGACAGCATACCACCACGCCCGGGAGAGTGTGCCACGTCTTAAGACTTATATTGCCTCGGCTTTCTCCAAGTTCGGTTTACTGATACAACAGGGCCTCCACTACTGCTTCCAGAGACTCACCCACACCTACGACCAGGCGAGTTCCTCAATGTACAGTCGCCTGCACTTATATCTAATACAGTGGATGGCTCGTTTTGTGAGATGTGGCACTTCTGTGGAATGCTTATTTAGCATTCTTAGTGTGGCTACTGTTGTGAGGTTCATTAGGACCATCCCGGTAGCTTTAATACAGCACCGGTCACTGTTAATTAGTTCTCAATGTAAAGTAATGATACTGTGGTGATGATAATAATGATGCTACTACTAGTAATATCATTATTGTTATTGTTATTTATTATTAGAATTGTTATTATTATTATTATTGGTTTCAGTCTTAATAAACAAGAATTTACAGATGCCAATGCTCTAAGGTACGGTCGGCCAATAGAAGGTTTGCCCTCACAATGCGTGTGTGGCGCTTCCTATGATGGCGATCACGCCATGGTGTGCAAGAAGGGGGGCTTCATATGCATGAGGTATGACGAGGTAAGGGATCTCACAGCAAATATGGTGAAGGAAATCTGCCGGGATGTCATGGTAGAACCGACCCTCCTTCCATTGGATGGTGAGATCTTCCAACACAGGACTTCAAACACATCTAACGAAGCCCGTGTGGACGTCAGTGCTCGAGGATTCTGGACGCGGGGACAGCGAGCTTTCTTCGACATCAGGAATTTTGATCCCATGGCCACATGTCACCGTAACCTAGCCCTCGATGCTGCACATAGGAGGAACGAGAACGACAAGAGAAGGGCATATGGGGAGAGAATTCGAAACGTTGATCAAGGCAGCTTCACTCCTCTAGTGTTCACAACCTCTGGTGGGATGGGACCAAGTGCAAGATGTTTCTACGCCAGACTCGCGGAGTTGATCTCCGAACAGAAGCAGCAGCCCAGAAGTTATGTTACAGCCTGGATGAGATGTCGACTGTCTTTCTCTCTCCTTCGGTCGGCTTTGCTCTGCCTCAGAGGAACGAGAGCTTCTGCCCCAACTCCGACAACTACTGCAGATATTGACTATGAGGCTACAGTCACTGAATGCCGCATAGATCTGCGGCTCAACTAACTCAACACAGCTAGGATAGCTACCTATGTATTAGGATATTTAATATTAAGGTAATAAAATGGTGGCGAAGGTGTGGCTATTGGGGGAGGCTGGAGGCCACAGAAAAAAAAAGTAGTCGAAAAAAAGTAGTAGTAGTATCTTTTTTACACACACACACACACACACACACTATACATACAGAAACACACCTTTTTACACACCTAAACACTCCGTCACACGCATATTCTATACACATAAACACGCCCACGTCTCTCTTCTAATGGTAAAACAGCTGCCACTCTTACTTTAACTTGTACCGGATATGAGAGAGAGAGAGACTCATCAATAACATCCCACACCACTACTCCCCAACCCTACACCAACCACCCGATAAGGCCTCCCATTCTCCCCCTACTTTTCTTAACTTACTAATCATCCGTTTTATCTACTGTAGGCATTGCAGTTTTCTCCACATGTTACTGTATGTTTCTCGTCTCACAGGCGACTCGGTACATGTAACAGCGCCACAGTGGGAGTCAAGGTACCTCAGCTGGGAGTTGGTGGGGAGGGGGCGGAGACAACAGAGTCCTTCAACATGGTATATCTCAGTGAGGGAGGGAAGGGCCATCCCCACCATCACGCAGTTGGAGTACCTTGACGCTTACTGCGGCGATGTCACATGTACCTAGTCGGCTGTGAGCCGTGGAACATAACAGACTGTGTGTGAGGAACTGTACACTCGCTATCAGAAGTAACCATCCACTCCACCACTTAGCCCCTTGGACTGGACGGGTCCTTTCTGCAGGGGAAGTCATGTTGTGTGGAAAGGAGAATTGTCGACTTGGGGGGGGGGAGTGTGGGAGGGTAGTATGCGATGCAAGTTCCACATCAGAAAAGGAGTGGTTTATATGCTTGGAAGAGTAGCAGGTAGTAGGCAGCTACCAAACAGGGAGGTACTATCACCTGGGAAGATATTGGAAACATAATGTGTTGTTCAATGATAGACCCTGCTGCCATATGGCATCACAAAAATTGTGACCAAGTCCAGGATGCTGATCTGACTTTCTGCTTCATTTACACCGGGCACAGGTCATCGACCCACATCGGAGCCTAGGGGGCGAAAAGCTAAGAATAAAAAGTTATATTAATGTACACCACGAAGATGCCGGAAAACCAGCTTTTCTAAGTGAGACAAATTGTATGAGGGTAGAAACACAGAGGAAGGCAGAGCATTCCACAGTTTGGCTGTGTGAGGAAAGAAGGAGGTACTATAACGGGTTATTCTAGAGTGACCGACATCCACAGAGAAATGGTGGGCACCGCGGGCAGGACGTGTGTTACGAGCCCACGGCCTTGCCGGCGGTACACAGGATGCCAAATCCACCGAACATTGCCCGTTAAAGTACCTGTAAAAGAGAGAAAGTGAAGCAACAGTGCGGCGAAGAAAAAGGGAAGAAAGATTGTCAACTAAAGGATGAGAGTTAATAAGACGAAATGCCTTTGATTCCACCCCATCTAACAGTTGGACAGAAGAAGAGCCACCCTTGTAAGCCTATAATTTGGCCACTATTCGCCAATCAACTATTCTTAAGTGTCCATCTTGGGCTGGGTGTGGAGCCATAGCCAGCACCATTGCCACTACCACATCATGATATGGCATTAATTTTCACAATTATAATAAACATATTACAGGGTAGACAAGTCACAGTCTATCCAACAAGTTTTTCTTTTCTTGTGAATTAGTAGTGATTTTTTTTTTCAAGAACAGTAGTGGCGAGAGGTGGAAGTGATCAAGTAACAGCCTCGTTCAGTGTTAATGTGGTGACCAAGCCACGCCCCATTCTCTCTTATGTTGTCATATGAGGGACATTCCCTCGCGAAAGCCAGGCGCCTTTATCAACATTAATGACACATTACCTGCCAAAAGTTCACTCTCATTCCTCCCCAGAACCACAAGTAATGGCATAGATAACTAAGGGAAAGTTAAGTCCATATAGCACCTCCCCAGACACCCGATCATTAAGGCTGTCAATGTCAAGCTACATCCACTTACCTTAACACCTTCTTCAGGTATTAAGGTCTTTGACTTGCGCCTTCCTACCTTACACGGGTCTACTACCCCTAACTCTTCCCCCTACCAATACCTCCCCCACCTTTTTGTGAACTGTCTTGTAGAAAGTCCCTGAGGTCGCATGTGTGCTAGTAGGAAGGGTGGATAACTACATTTGACCGTGCCTATACATCCTAATCGATCATTCTTTTTTTATCTGCTGTTATTCATATATTGGCTACTTATCATTCATTCTGTCGAGTATTTCGTTATTATTCGTTCTTGTTATCTAGTTTAATATAGCATCTGTCTCCGCCTTATACAGGTACGAGGGTCGGAGGTCCTGGACAAACTGCAACAGAAGTTACAGGAAGGCGACGCTCAAGTGGCCGAATTCTTCCAGCTGGTTGGCCAGAAGGTGAGTTCTCAAAGGCGACATGGTCGTTGTTTACTTATGATCATCTGTTATCATCCCTCTGGTGAATCCTTAACGTTTACCCAATTTTCGTTCCTCTATGCGTATTTTAGTACGATCTTCTTACCAACGAAAACACTAAAACTGCCCTCAGATTTACGAGCGAAAGCGCGTATCTTTCACTAATATGTGAAGGGTTCGAGTCCTGCTTAACCCAGATACGCGTGACCCTCATTACCAAATATCATAGGTTTCCTCCGGGTATAAAGTACTCCGATTTTCTCCCGTAATAACACTAGAGGACCATCCAACCGAACGTCTAGTAAGCTGATAAGTGGTGAAATGGCAAATAAATAAAAACTATTATGGATGGCTTACAAAAAAAGTTTTCATTCACAAAACAAGCCACTGAGGCGGAAGCTTCCTGTATTGTCTTAGTTGACAAAAAATAAGGACTATTTTTTTCTGACAAGTGAAAAATTTACATTTCAGATGCCTATAATTTCAAGCAATAAATAATAATAATAAAAAAATACATAGATGTTTTAGTTGTCGTAGATATCAAATTGAAAGACTCATCCAATATTTTTGACACTGTAACTTTATGAACACTTAATACAATATTGACAATGCAGTTACAACAGTGAACCATCAATTTCATGGCAGTTCATGTACACAGTATAATCTCTGGATTGACTAAGAATGGCAAATTTCACTACGGTACTACTCTGAGGGCGAACATAGGTGCGCACCCGATCTGGTTTGACCACGTGGGAAGTCACTACAGTATCCTAGTAATAAATAAGTCAAGTGTAGAAGGTAAATCCAATATGACCGCCATTTAGTTTATTAGAAATTCATAATTTTGGTCTTAGATTATTACACATAACATAGAAAACCATCAAATAACTTTCTAACCATACAATTATTCTAGTCTATTACCTCATGTCAATGTGTTGCTTTAATTACCCAAGATGGCCGTCATGCCATTAGCCCGAAGGTCGCAATTTGGTTATATAACATTACACTAAGCAATCCAATCACGTCGACACGCCATTAGAGTTATCGCAAAATACAGATACGTGAGTTACATTATGAAAGAAACTGATCAAGAGTCCCATATTGTTTTTGTTTACAGAGCCCCTTAGTGTTAACGTTTACAGAGTCCCTTGATGTTTGTGTTTAGAGAGTCCCTTGATGTTTGTGTTTAGAGAGTCCCTTGATGTTTGTGTTTAGAGAGTCCCTTGATGTTTGTGTTTAGAGAGTCCCTTGATGTTTGTGTTTACAGAGCCCCTTAGTGTTAATATTTACAGAGTCCTTGATGTTTGTGTTTAGAGAGTCCCTTGATGTTTGTGTTTAGAGAGTCCCTTGATGTTTGTGTTTAGAGAGTCCCTTGATGTTTGTGTTTAGAGAGTCCCTTCATGTTTGTGTTTAGAGAGTTCCTTGATGTTTGTGTTTAGAGAGTCCCTTGATGTTTGTGTTTAGAGAGTCCCTTGATGTTTGTGTTTAGAGAGTCCCTTGATGTTTGTGTTTAGAGAGTCCCTTGATGTTTGTGTTTAGAGAGTCCCTTGATGTTTGTGTTTAGAGAGTCCCTTGATGTTTGTGTTTAGAGAGTCCCTTGATGTTTGTGTTTAGAGAGTCCCTTGATGTTTGTGTTTAGAGAGTCCCTTGATGTTTTTGTTTACAGAGCCCCTTAGTGTTAACGTTTACAGAGTCCCTTGATGTTTGTGTTTAGAGAGTCCCTTAGTGTTAATGTTTACAGAGTCCCTTGATGTTTGTGTTTCTTTTAACTCCAGAAACAATTACTCAGCTTCAAGTGCACATCAATTACATTTTTGTCCACGGGGGCATCACAGTTTCACCGGATGTTTCGAAATAGAAGTTATCTCAATTTACAGGATGAGAGACTGTCCAGTACGCACACACACACACACACACACACATGTTACTAGCGTCTATAACTATATATTTGTAACACATCGAGACATATCGTGATGTACAGCCAAAATACGCGTGATAATTTCTAGCGTCTACATGTGATTGAGTCATAGCTGGTGAACACGTTACCTTTCATTCTAAATTATGTAAGATTTAACAACGAAGACAAAAACATGTTCCATAATACAAATAAAATGTTGTCTAAATAATGAAATTATTAAAAATCACAATCCTGTCTCACCTAAATTACCCTCAAGCAGATAATGCCAGAGAGTACCAAAAGTGACCCAGCAATTTTGTGCACAAGTGTCATGCCAGATAATTTTAGGTTCAGTTAGGTTTGGTTCGGTTAGGTTAGGTTATTCAAGTTTAACTCTGAATTAGGTTATGTTAGGTTACTTCAGGATATATAAGGTTAACTGCGGGTTAGAATGGGTTTAACTCTGGGTTAACTTTATTCTTGATTGATCACAAAAAGTTAATATGCAATAAAGAAATGAAATACAAACAACAGCAGCATTAACCTCACAACTACAACATAATATTAAGGTATAATCGAGGCCCCCAACACCCACCACCCTGTGTAGGAAAAATAGCTGATCACACACACACACATTCAGTTAAGTGGAGACATTACTCACCCCGTCACACCCATATCCCGCCTCACCCCACAGCAAACAATATTTAGTTGTATTGTCTCAATCATACTAACATTTAATTCTCCTTTCAGTAAAATATCTCTACACAACAGATTAATTTTATTTTAGCATCGTATAGTAAAATGTCTATAAAAAACGATAGACATTCTCACGCATGGACGCAAAAACACCAGCCATTTATATATATCTGTACATTATAATGTTTATCCTGTCTTTATCTTTCTTTGTAAGAAATTATTGTAAACAGAGTATGGATCTTTTACATCTCAGATGGAGACTTGGAGTCAGCAACAAGTACCCGAGAACGTGGATGAAGGACTGATCATCCATCACAACCAGCTGGAGCAGGAGGGCCACAATCACCAGCAGGAAGGAGGCCATCAACAGAGTGGCCACACAGAACAACTTGTACCCGATCTGTTCCAGGTGAGTGGATGAACCTGATTGTGGGGTGATAGCTATAAGGTGTTGCTTCCCTGTGATCGAGTGAGACAGAGAGAGGTTTCCAGGTAGAGAGAGATAGACAGTTTCCGGGTAGTCAGAGAGATAGGCAGTTTAGATAGGCAGAGAGATAGGCAGTACAGAAAGGCAGACAGATAGGAATTTCCAGGCAGGGAAAGAGATAGGCAGGTTCCAGACAGGGAGAGAGATAGGCAGTTTCAAAGTAGGCAAAGAGATAGGCAGTTCAGAGAGGAAGAGAGATAAGCTGTTTCTAGACAGGCAATTTCCAGGTTGGCAGAGAGATAGGCTGTTCACATAGGCAGAGAGATATGCAGTTTCCAGGCAGGGAGAGAGATAGGCAGTTTCCAGGCAGGGAGAGAGATAGGCAAGCTCAAGGCAGCGAGAAAAATTAAGAATCTGCGTCACTGTCTTTGCAGGATGAGGAGATTCGCATACATTTGAGCAAATTGGTGGAGGTGGGCGTGTTAGCTCAAGATGACCTAGTGGTCTTCTCACAGCAAGAGCAACAACAGGAACAGCACGAGCCAGCGGTCAAGTCACGCAGTTAAGCAGACGTCAGTGTAAGGAATGAGGGAGAGAAACGCAAACTGAACCAAACATTTGCCTTCTTGTCTATTACTCTAATTATATTTTTATTTCAACTCTTTGTCTTTTCTTCTCTTACTCCATCCTTCTCTTTTCTTTTAATTTTTCCTTTCTTTCTCTTCTCCTATTTTAAATCTCTGCCAATTTTTCTCATACTTATCTCACCCAATTTCACCTATGAGTAATCTAGCCACCCAATTTTCCCTTGTCACTAATTCACCTTATTATGTTAACCAATTTCATCGGGAACCCTCCATATGCTTCCAAAACAATGTCAAGATTTATTGAATATTTACCTGTGTAGTATGACATTGTACTTGTTCTGGTATAGTTTATGACATTGTACTTGTCCTGGTATAGTTAATGACATTGTACTTGTCCTGGTATAGTTTATGACATTGTACTTGTCCTGGTATAGTGTATGACATTGTACTTGTCCTGGTATAGTTAATGACATTGTACTTGTCCTGGTATAGTTTATGACATTGTACTTGTCCTGGTATAGTGTATGACATTGTACTTGTCCTGGTATAGTGTATGACATTGTACTTGTCCTGGTATAGTGTATGACATCGTACATATCCTGGTATAGTTAATGACATTGTACTTGTCCTGGTATAGTGTATGACATTGTACTTGTCCTGGTATAGTTAATGACATTGTACTTGTCCTGGTATAGTGTATGACATTGTACATGTCCTGGCATAGTTTGACAGTGTAATTGTACTGATTAATGTAGGATAATTTATGAAAAAAATATGAATAAAAATATTACCATGTAAAATTAAAGTAACAAAAACAGGTAATGCTTTATTTAAAATTTATTTTTCCCCGTTGTCGGTCGATGGCCTGTGGTCGGGTGGGCTATTCCCCGCAAAAAACAACAACAAAATAAAGTAGTTTTATTCCCCCTATCTACGGAGTTTTATTTCACCAGTTTACAGTGGGGTTTTAACCTGGTCAGGAGGCGTAGATGAGTCATGAACAGTCTCTCATGGGTAATGTGGGGGAGGGGTGATGGTGAGGAGTGATGGTGGGGTGATGGTGAGGGGTGATGGTGGGGTGACGGTGAGGGGTGATGGTGGGGGAGGGGTGATGGTGAGGAGTGATGGTGGGGTGATGGTGAGGGGTGATGGTGGGGGTGAGGGTGTGATGGGGAGGGGTGATGGTGAGGGGTGATGGTGGGGTGTCTTCTACAAATGTTTTAAATTTCTAAAGACGACTGAACAAGCATTGGGCAGATCAAGATGTCGTATGGGATTACATGATGTCCATTTATTTGTGATACAGAGAATGTCTAAGCGCCTTCGTCTTCATGTTGCCCAATGTATGTGTGTGTGTGTGTGTGGTGCGGGGGGCTACACGTGACTATATGCAACGCCATCACATTGTTTATAGACATTTTAATTGAATAAAAAACCAACAAATATTAAAAACTCATTTCAGAAACACTTTACGGTGTCTTCTATGGAGGTAGAAAATATATATCATATACATTATAAACATTATGCACACACATATTAATCGATAAAGCGTAAATCGAGTTATGTGTCTAAATATTCTTAAACACTCGCTAATATTCTTATCGTTTAGGTAATTCTATTTTCTTAAGATATTCTTGAGTATTTTCATCAAAAACCTAATTTAGAAGAAAAGGAGGTGGTGACCTTACCTGATGTGGCTGATAATGACAACATCTGTAGGGAGGGAAGGAGGAAGGGAGGGAGAGAGCGATGGAGGGATGGAGTCAAGGAGGAAGGAATGGGTGGAGAGAGAGAGGGAAGGAGGGGCCAATGAAGCGAGGCAGAGAATGAGGGAGAGAACGAGGAAGGGAAGGAGGAAGAGAAAGGGAAAAGCGGGAGGGAGTCAAGGAGGGAGAGAGAGATAGGTAGGGATGGAGAGAGAGAGAGAGAGAGAGAAGTGAAGGGAGGGAGGAAAGGAGGGAGGGAAAGAGGGAGGGTGGAATGAATTGAGGGAAGGAGGGATTGATGAAGGGAGCTAGAGAAGAAGGGAGAGAGAATTTTTAGAGAAATACAAAGGAGGTAACACATTTTTTGGTAACACCGGAAACTGAGGTTATCTTTAGTTGTGTTAGTCATCTCGGGGAAAACCTCCGAGTGACTGACTTACTAAAAGAATTCTTCCTGCGTTCCTGAGCGCTGGTGCCACGGGGGGAATCAGGCACCCCTCGCTTAGTGGATATAGTCTACTAACAGCTTGTGTATGGAGGGCGCTCTGTGCTGAATATAATCGTTCATCGTCAGCTAAATAAAATGTCAAAAGTGGCGCCCCGTAGTGAAGAGGTTTGAGACACTTTTTGGTCACTTTTACTTCGTGTCGAATGATGAAACAACGCCATTCTCTGTCTCACTTCTGTTTCAGTCAGTTGGTTTCTGTGTAATTACCTTCGTTCTTCTCAAAAATAGAACGACTAATAATCCCAACAGTCATTAAGTATATTTAATTAATATATTAACACAGAAAGACACCCGTACTAACATCATACAACCACTTGGCAAGAAACTTCCCTGGCAGTGAAGCACAGAAGAGGTGACATGAAGTGAATGCAGCTGACAGAAGAGGCCCAGTGTTGTCCCTCACAAGGTTCTGGCCAGAAAGGTTCTCACAAGACAACCAAGCAGCTTAGTTCACTTTAACTTGTTCAAAATATTCGTGACATTAAGAGTGATGAGGATATAAAAGAATGGGGATAAGAGAGGAAGAGATAATAATGAAGAAAGAGAGAGAGAGAGAAAGGGAAGTTTAAGGGAAGAAGATAGGATAGTAGATAGAGAGATAGAGAGATAGAGAGATAGAGAGAGAGAGAGAGAGAGAGGAGAATAAAAACGGAGTTACAGAAGGTGTTAGCACAGTCCACAAGAGGCGAGTGCTGGAACAAGGGGTGGGGGAGGTAGTCAGGTGTGCAGGACGGGACTCAAGGTCACCTGCCCTCCTCACCTGCCCCATTAACGCATTATTTAGGTCAAGGTGAATGAAAGGCAGCAGCGGGTGAAGTTTACTGGGTCTGGATAATTCTAAGTATTTTTTCCTTCAAGTTCTTCTTTTATGGTTTATTTGTTTAAGAATCGAAGTTTATTTAGAAATGTTTTTACAAGACAATTTAAGTTTAAATATAAAATAAATAAGACTCACTGATGGTGGAAATACTTCAGTTAGTCATATACAGACGCTAAAGGTGCTGCAGTAACCTAACTATGAATATTAATGTACTGAAAGTAATAATTCAGTTCAAAAGTCCCTGTACAGTGTTCTTACCTGCATATATAACTAACTCGCAGAAACATGGTCAACAACACAATAAAGTGGTCCTTGATGACCAAAAATATCATTTAACATTACATAATTACTGTTTCTGTACATGAACGTTTGTTCTATAGATTCAATCTCTGCCTTACCATATAAAGCCGATCTAATTGATGAATAAAGATGACGATGAGATTTTGTGTGAAAGTTGAAGGACCAGAATACCAGCAGGAAGAAGTGATGGTCACTCAAGTTTTGAGTCGTTCATCTAACGGTACTCGGAAAAAATGGCACATGAAAATATGGCACAGAAAAAAATGGCACCGGAAAAATGGCACAATTCTTTTACCAGGAAAAATTATACAATATTCATACTAGGAAAAAATGGCACAACAAATTTCACTTCGAGTTCACGAACCACGAACGAGCTAATGAACGTTCATAAAGCAGGTAGTAGGCAGCTACCAAACAGGGAGGTTCTACCGCCTGGGAAGATATTGGAAGCATAATGTGTTGTCTAATGGTAGACCCTGCTGCCATATGTGACCAAGTCCCAGGTTGCTGATCTGACATTTTGCCTCATTTAAACACAATTGCAGGGTCTCAATTGTTTCTCTTAATATTAACAACAGAACATACATAGACTGTTCCATATTGTTTCTCATTTTTGTATTTCTTTATTAGTTTTAGTATTATTCTTCTTATTATTATTACATTTTCGCCCCCCAAGCCCCGATGTGCGTCAGTGGGTCAGTACCAGGGTGGGCTAATCCTAAAAAAAAAAGAAAAAAAAAACCGCTCAAGGATGAATCCTGCACGAACAACTTTTGTGAGGGGTGGAACAACCGACACAGTAGGTTGGTTGGGCATAAGAACATAAGAATGGAGGAAACTGCAGCGGACCCTGTATAAACAGGATAATTTAAACATAAATTAACAAACAGATTTATTGCAAACATAAGGTAGGTACTGTACACAACACAAGATATTAAACATTATGAATGATGGGAACTTGACCAGATAGTGTCCAGCCAAGTAGTTTGATGAACACAGCTGCTCACCTCACAGGCAGGTATGTGGGTAGTAGGGTAAGGTAATAGGAGTGGTAGGCAGGAAGGTGGGTAACAGACGTCGGGAAGCAGCACGACAAGTATGTGGTACGGGAGGTTCAGCACGAACCCTTCAAGTAAGCAGCTTTGAGGAGATCAAAGGTCCTGCCTCAAGTACACAAATGTGGCACCAACATCCTCCAGTAATCTGTTGACAAAAAGATTACTCACATTGACTGAAGGTTTTATATACTCACACGTCTCATTACAGATATTGAGATGCATTAAATAGACTTTCAGGTTTACATAACAGCAAGTTTCATCAACCCACACATTAATGGATCAATATTTACAGTGAATCTCTATTTAAGAGGGAAACGTGGATGTAAACGAGCAGGTTTGACGTTATATCAAAATAAACTTACCAAGTGGTCAGTACTCCAGTGGTACCAAATGGCCACTGCAACATATCAGTAGTACCAGGTGGCCAGAGTGCCACAGATCAGCAGTACCAGGTGGTTCCTGCTAAGACCTTGCTGGCAGACAAGTAAAGAAAAAATCACAGCTCTAAACACAATGGCCATGATTATTAAAAACATGTTAATAATTCCAGGAAAGTTAATAATGATAGTTCCTGAAGATGAGTGTAACATGGATTACATAATGTGATGAACACTGGTAATAATTTAGAGAAGTACATAAAAAACAGCACTAGAACACTCACTCACTGGTACTGTACGTGCCTGAAGAAAAAATAAAACGTGCGAGAAAGAATTGGTCAAGAGTTGGATTAGTGTTAGGTACAGACAAGCTGGGACAACAGCAAGGTACCTGTGATGTGTGGGCCGGGGTGTACTGTATTAAGTCAGTCAGAGCCCCTCCAGCCAGGGGGAGGGGGAGCCGGTCCGCACAGTGTAGGAGGGCGGGGCCCCTACAGCCATTTCCAGAATACAAGGCTCCTCCCCAGCTATTGGTATAAACAAAGTATTCAAGCAAATCTAAGGTAATAAAAACCTCGACCGATGCCATGGTAAAAAAAGACCTCGACCGATGCCATGGTAAAAAAAAGACCTCGGCCGATGCCAGGGAAAAGAAAAATACTTCGACCGATGCCATTGTAAAAAAAGACCAACCAATGCCAGGGTAAAAACAGACCGACCGATGCCAGGGTAAAAAAAAAAAAAAAATAAAAGACCAACCACAAAGACCGTTCAATGACACGGCAGAAACAAACCGGGTGTAACTGGTAAAAAAAAATACAATAAATAAATAAAATTCGCTTATGCAAGAATCCGTCCCACCAAGCGCCAACCCTCCCGAGCTCTCATGCCCACCCCATCCTGTACCCACATCCACCCACCCAGATCCTATCCTCACCAAGAAACTCCCACTACTCTACAAGTACACCATCTACAGAAACTACATACAATACTACTTAATATTAGTTCACTACATTTACCACTACAATTCATACTTGTTATACTGCATTCTAGACTAAATACAATATATACAGAACATGCTATACCACCACATACTTCAACATACTACACTAGTTATACATCTATACAGGTAATACGGTTATACATTTATATACACAGCTATCATACACTTGTATACATACAATACTACTACAGTACTATACACACAGCTACCATACACTTGTATACACAATACTGTGTACACACACACACACACGCGCAACACACACCACACACACCGCACATGCAACGCAACACACCACACATGCAACGCAACACACACATGCAACACACCACACACAACATACTGCACACACACACACATAAACGCAACATACCGCACACACAAACACAACATACCGCACGCACACACACACACACACACACACACACACACACACACACACACTTGCTCATAAATGACAATGATTCACATTAACTGGACCTTTAATTCTTACCATTATTTTGTTGGAATTGTTGTTTTAGCATCCCATCTTGGCCTCCATCACTTGACCCTGCAAAATACCATTAACTTTAATATAATTTTCCTCAGTTTATAATACAAATAACACTTAAAAACACTTGAACATTGCGTCGTCATCTTGTAAGAAGTAGAGGAGGGTAAGAGATTACTTTAAGCCAGTAGTAATTAAACAGAAGGACGATACGTCAGCTACTCGATTTTAAATTGTTTCCCCTATTAGCATTTACAATAAACAAGCTTATCCTGCTGGAGTCTGGTATAAAGGTTTCAAGTAACGTGGGGTAAGAGGAATGGTGTGTGACCCTGGCCTACTGTGTGTATGCAATTCATTCACTTCACAAAGACCTTCCCACACGTGTGATAGTTTTATAACATACAAAACTGATTACAACCATCTCTCAATTTACACAGTACAGTAGTTACGTGTTTTGTGATTCGCTGTGTAAGTCAAAAACGTATTTCAAACTTAATTATCCCATAAGAAATTAAGGATATGGCAGGGGTGAGGGAAAACGCCCTCTAAAAACTGTATTTTGTTTCTCTATTTCCATCAATGTTTTATACTGTATACATTAATACAATAACAATAATAGAAAGACCAAATAATACAGTAATAAAAAAATTTAATTTAAGTGAAAATTTGTGCAAACATTTATGTTGAATGATGGCTGTGGGAACTAGTGGTGGTGGAGGGTTACTGGGGGAGGGAGTCCGATGACAGCAGGTGATGGGGGAGCTTTCCAGATCTCAATGGCTCAGGTGACGTTACTTTTTTTTTTTTGTAAAGTAAGAAAGCAACGAGATATTCTGCCCGGTGCAATGGCGTTCTTTTCAAAACCGTGCAATTCAAAAAAGCTTTGCGTTACTGTATTTTAAAAACAGGTATCAATTTAATACTTCAGTAGTGAGATTTCAAAAACCTTCAAATTAATCTGTGTAAATTGAGAGGTGACTGTACTGACCTGCCAAACAGTACAAAAAAAATGGAAGGATATGATGACATGAAACCAAAGTACAGCACCTTTAGTCATCCTGAGAGCCATCTAGAGCCATATTGGTACCCTACATATAGGGTCCAACTCTTCTAACTTCCTCTGCATCCATCATGGTCTCTGCATCCAGCACGGCCCCACGTCCAGCACGGCCCCACGTCCAGCACGGCCCCACGTCCAGCACGGCCCCACGTCCAGCACGGCCCCCACACAGTCAATACCTTGTGAAAAAAAATAAGCGTTAAAATTCTTGATACAATATCCGATTTTAATTATATTTTCTATGCAGTTTAATGTTCTTTTACACCTCTTCTGTCTAAACCAGGTCTGAATAATGAAGCAAGAAAGATAATAGTTCAGTGGCAGAGTATTCAGTTCATAAGGGCATCACAGGAAGGTATTACTTGTGGTATAATAACACTTCTCACATAAAAGAACAATATCTACCAATATCCCTAATATACTACAGTACGACAACATTTAACAAATTTGTTGGTGTTGCATTGGTAGTGTGCATGCCTCTCACCACTGTTTTTTGGGTTCAATCCCCAGCTGGGTTAATTGTGAGAAGTGTGTTTACCCATATGATCCACCAGACATGGCAGGTTTTCTAAATTAGTAAATATAAAAGAATAACATAAGATTCAAGGGACAGAAACCAAATACTGTAGTATAAAGGTTGGCAGATACACACAGGTATAAACATGACTGGAGGGAGAAAAAGTTACCTGAAAAAGATGAAAAAAACAGCTGATAACTTGCTGGGGGATCTTCTCGGAATTCCTGGAGTACCTGTGGCAACCATGAGTAGTTTTGGCATTGAAGCAATTAACCTCCACATCCCAGTGGAACCCTGGCATCCTAGGAGTGCCCTTAGCACCCAAAGAAAGCCTTCCATTCCACAGAGAAGTTTCAGCAAATCTCGGGTACCATTTAGTTTTCCAGGAAAACCTCTGCTTCCCAACAAGCCTGCAACTCCGCGGTGGCATCTTGAACTGGGAAGGTCCTCCGCTCCTCTTCTGCCATCATCCCCTGTAATAAACTTGTAAAATACTCTGGCATCCAAAAATGACCAAGACTTCCAAGTCATCCGTTTAACTGACTACTCGACTTTATGTAAGAGATCCAAGTAAATGGATCAAAGTTCCTTATGATAGATCCAACCCACAAGATAGAAATGTCTTCTCCACAAATTAGATCCCACTTCCAGAGAACATGAGGCTAAGAGGCACAACCTTTGGAGAGACGAGTTAAGGACCACAGGTTTAGTCACCCCACCTTATTTCAAATAATTCAGAATCTTATTATCTGTAAGGTAATTTAAGTCAAGTTGACAAGTGTGTTTAGTCAAATAGGTGAGCCAAGGTGTAATACCGTCACATAACCCAAAGGCAGCGTTAACATATAAAAAAATTAAATCGTACCGGGAAGACGTCGACGGCGGTGCGCATAACCCATTCATTAACGGGAATGCCTTTCACCAGAGACTCTTCAGCACTTGTAGACTTCATTGAGTGTCTCTGGCATTCTTATAGGACGCTTAGCATCTCAAGTGGGGCTTTATTCACAGGGTCATCTTTCCTGTAAGAAAAGTTTGCCTCATAAATATAGATATGGTCAACCAGTTAGGAATTTCTTGATTAATTTTTATATTCCACATATTTCATATTAAGGTTAAGAAATGAATAACTTTATATCACTTCAGATAATATTATACACTATACGTTCATTCATACATTTACACACCCAAACATTACCACTCAATTCACTCAACCACACCACACATTTCAGCTTAATTCACTCACTCAACCACACAACACATTTCAGCTTAATTCACTCACTCAACCACACCATACATTTCAGCTTAATTCACTCACCCAAACACACAACACGGTAAACTACGTACTCACTCAACTACACCACACAGTAAACTACGTACTCAAACACACAACACAGTATAGTACATTATACATTTCAGCCCAATTCACTAACACAACCAGACAATACTATCCATCATAACGTTTCCACTCCAATCAATCACACACAACAGGTGATACATACAGATGTTTACTCTTCCTGAGATACAACTACAGTATATGTTTATTCCTGAAATACATCTACATACAGTACATGCTAACTACTGAAATACAACTACTGTATGTATGGTAATTCCTCCTGAACTACAACTAAATTACAGTACTGTATTAGTCCTTTCATAGATGTACATTCAAAAAACTACATTAATGAAGGTGAATGGACGCTTATTATTCCCTATGGGCGGTGACGAGGGGACGCACTTGGCAATTGCACCGTTTGTTCAGGATGTCAAGTAGATGCGTATGGAACAATTTTCAGTTTGTTCATACAGCTGGAGATAAGCGGATATAGTTTGTTCATACTACATGATATTAGCGGATAGAACGAGACATTATACCGTGTTCATTTTGTTCATAGCGCTGGATATTAACGGATGGAACAATTTTCAGTTCGTCGATACAGTAGGCTACTATATAGTTAGTACGGCTGCGTATACTACAGTACGAGCCATAATATTTTCAGGGTTTGTCAGTACTGTACATCAAGGGGAAAAAAATGGATGGATGCATTATAAACATTTGAATCCTGCAAAACAATACCTAAGGTGTAATAATTCCAGAAATGTTAAGTAATTTATAACCTAGAACACCTGAGACCATTGCACCAAGCACCAGTTAATTCATTCAACTGGAAATGAAGAAAGTTTGTATAAAAATATTCCTGTAAATAATACCTACTAATATAAGTAGCTAACAAATAAATCAGTACACCAAATGACATAATAGTACAGCGCAACACCCAGGTACGCTGCGAGAATAATGTTACCTGTACCTGCAATTCATAAGCAATACACATTTTACCTGCAACATTAACACAAAACGTACACTGGTTAGTTTTCATTCTTGCAATTTGTTACAAAACCTGAATGAAACAAAACCTTAAGATTGCGAGTGATAGCTTATATCTCTCACGGTTGTAGCCAGGTTCAAGTCCTGGCCTGATGTGAGAAGGGTGTTATCCAGTGTAAACATTGTACCTTTCCACTGGGTAAGTTCATAGTAAGATAACAGATTAACCACCTAATCAGGTAGTAAGCTGGTAAGCGGTGACATTAGCATACAACAATGGGACAAAACAATAAGGAAACCTGTAATATGAATGATTATAAAGGATTACAAATATTAAGGTATTAGTACACACAAAAAACATGTCAGTCAGTCAGTCAACACATCTTAATCTAAAAACCAAGAAGAATAAAGAGTTTGTTCCGATTAAAAACTCACAAGTGGCTGTAGACGTTGAAATTCCCAGGCAATAACGTCAATAATCAGCCAATTCGACCAGACACAAGAAAGCCATCATTAAATGGCGTTCGCTTGATGCTCTTCTCACTTCCAAACTCAAAACACTCGAGATTTTTACTCGTTTTCATTATATATCGATGGTTATTGTGTGGCAGGCGTCTTTATATTGAATATTTACTAATTTCTGGGTTGTTAGAGTATGTATATGCGACGAGGTACGAAGGACTACTTACGGTGAAAGGTAGTTGCTGACCGAAGCGGCGGACACTGGACAGATGCGAACCTTTTTTTCACGAGGATTTAGCCGGCAACTTGTAGGGTTCAGGATGTTTGGTTCACACTCAGGATGGGATGGAGAAAGGAAACTCACAATGTGCTCTCTGTATATATATTGTATTGGATGTACAACGCAGCTTGGTGCTGGGAAGGCAGCATGGTTACAAGCGTGATGTAGAGAGAGCTGGTTGGTGAGGATGCTCACAGGAGGACAGCTTGTGGGTCGCCATGCTCGCCGGCGGGAGCGAGGACCGCCAAGCCGGCGGAGGAGGAGGTGTTGCTGGCTGGTTGGTGGAGGTAGAAAGAGGCAGGTCACCATGAGGTCAGGTCTTAAATAGCAGGGGGTAGGCGTGGCTTAGTAGTTGACCCCCGCTCCGTGATGTATGGCAGCGCTGGTTGACCTAGACCACGAGGCATACACTGGGGAATTGGTGGGGTCGGCTATTCAGCGACAAACAGCGTTTGTAGAGGAGAAATCCACTACAATACTCCCCCTTCCCTCCCGGCGGTGTAGGGGACTTGTTGTTTGCAGGGTTGCATAGCACATGTGAGGCAGAATGGGCGGTGCATGCCTCATGTGAGACAACGGCGATGGCGTGGATGAGCCTGTCGCTGGATACAACTGTCTAGATACACACTATCTGTGGGAGAAGAGAGGGAGAAAAAGGGTGTGTGGAGGCGATGAATGTTGTGCTTCCCTCATGGCAGGTACAGAGTCGTCAGATGCGCCTGCTGGGGTGTGTGGGCCTGGGTCAGGAGTAGGGGCTGCATCAGCAGAAGCGGATGAGGGCTCGTGACAGCAGCTGGGTCCACGACAGCAGCAGGGTGCAGGACATTAGCAGGGAGTACCTGAGGGAGAAAAGAGGGGTATGTGGGTCCGCACTCAGGAACAGAGGCCGCATCAGGGGCGGCAGGGGTTACTGCTGGGCCGGGGTCGGCGTCTGAGGCAGGACGGGTGTGCTGGGGTCGGAAGAGGAGCGACTGTCTGCTTAGAGTAGCAGAGCTGCTCTAGGGTGTCTAACCTGCGGTGTAGAGACAGTAGTTGTAGAGCCGATGAGAGCTGCTTCAGTGTGGATAAGCCAGTTTTCCATGTTGCTTGAAGACTGGGAGCGTGATCAGTTTCTCCTCTGTCCTGTGTGAGTGCGAATCTCCGGGAGTCACCATTTGTGGAGTTCAGGATGTTTGGTTCACACTCAGGATGGGATGGAGAAAGGAAACTCACAATGTGCTCTCTGTATATATGTTGTATTGGATGTACAACGCAGCTTGGTGCTGGGCAGGCAGCATGGTTACAAGCGTGATGTAGAGAGAGCTGGTTGGTGAGGGTGCTCAGAGGAGGACAGCTTGTGGGTCGCCATGCTCGCCGGCGGGAGAGAGGACCGCCAGGCAGGCGGAGGAAGAGGTGTTGCTGGCTGGTTGGTGTAGGTAGAAAGAGGCAGGTCACCACGAGGTCAGGCCTTAAATAGCGGGGGGTAGGCGTGGCTTAGTAGTTGACCCCCACTCCGTGATGTATGGCGGCGCTGGTTGACCTAGACCACGAGGCATACACTGGGGAATTGGTGGGGTCGGCTACTCAGCGACAAACAGCGTTTGTAGGGGAGAAATCCACTACAAACTCCTTCGACACTTCCTCAACACTGAACCATCTTGATATTTAGTTAAATTCGAAAAGACGTGATGGTGGGGCAAATTATATCCAGAAATATTTTAATAATACCATGATGTTCATAGTATATTAAGAAAATTGGCCATATTAGGTTTGTCTCGTTGTTGTTACCCAGGATAGTTGCCGACTGTCATTGAATTAATTACTGTATGACTGTCATTGAATTAATTACTGTATGACTGTCATTGAATTAATTACTGTATGACTGTCATTGAATTAATTACTGTATGACTGTCATTGAATTAATTACTGTATGACTGTCATTGAATTAATTACTGTATCACTGTCATTGAATTAATTACTGTATGACTGTCATTGAATTAATTACTGTATCACTGTCATTGAATTAATTACTGTATGACTCATTGAATTAATTACTGTATGACTGTCATTGAATTAATTACTGTATCACTGTCATTGAATTAATTACTGTATCACTGTCATTGAATTAATTATTGTATCACTGTCATTGAATTAATTACTGTATGACTGTCATTGAATTAATTACTGTATGACTGTCATTGAATTAATTACTGTATGACTGTCATTGAATTAATTACTGTATGACTGTCATTGAATTAATTACTGTATGACTGTCATTGAATTAATTACTGTATCACTGTCATTGAATTAATTACTGTATCACTGTCATTGAATTAATTACTGTATCACTGTCATTGAATTAATTACTGTATCACTGTCATTGAATTAATTACTGTATCACTGTCATTGAATTAATTACTGTATGACTCATTGAATTAATTACTGTATGACTGTCATTGAATTAATTACTGTATCACTGTCATTGAATTAATTACTGTATCACTGTCATTGAATTAATTATTGTATCACTGTCATTGAATTAATTACTGTATGACTGTCATTGAATTAATTACTGTATGACTGTCATTGAATTAATTACTGTATGACTGTCATTGAATTAATTACTGTATGACTGTCATTGAATTAATTACTGTATGACTGTCATTGAATTAATTACTGTATCACTGTCATTGAATTAATTACTGTATCACTGTCATTGAATTAATTACTGTATGACTCATTGAATTAATTACTGTATGACTGTCATTGAATTAATTACTGTATCACTGTCATTGAATTAATTACTGTATCACTGTCATTGAATTAATTACTGTATGACTGTCATTGAATTAATTACTGTATGACTGTCATTGAATTAATTACTGTATCACTGTCATTGAATTAATTACTGTATGACTGTCATTGAATTAATTACTGTATGACTGTCATTGAATTAATTACTGTATGACTGTCATTGAATTAATTACTGTATCACTGTCATTGAATTAATTACTGTATCACTGTCATTGAATTAATTACTGTATGACTGTCATTGAATTAATTACTGTATCAGTCATTGAATTAATTACTGTATGTTTAAAAGTTTTTGTTTCATAAATAGAGTAAATTTGAAGACTCATTACCATGAAATAGAATAATATATATTTTTTTTCATAGAAACGTGAATGTAACATCATACCAGAACCCAAAACGAGTCATGAAGCCTGAAGCATCCGAAGCCTCGTGGTTACAGCATAAAAACATAAGAAACTAAGGAGTCTGCAATAGGCCGGTTGGCCTGTGCATGGCAGCTCCTGTCGAGAGTTACTACCACTCTATCATCCATGAATCTATCTAGCCTCCTTTTAAAACTTTCCAGAGTTCCCGCACTTACTACAAAGTTGCTAAGCTTGTTCCACTCGTCCACCACCCTATTTGTGAACCAGTTCCTTTCTATCTCCCTCCAAAACCTAAACTTATCCAACTTGAATCCGTTGCTCCGAGTCCTATCCTGCTCGGATATTATAAGAACTTTATCTATATCCCCTTTATTGATTCCTTTCACCCACTTAAATACTTCTATCATATCTCCCCGCACTCTTCGTCTTTCTAGGGAATGCAAGTTAAGTTTCTTTAACCTATCCTGATATGGAAGGTTTCTAAGTCCCGAATCATTTTCGTCATTCTTCGCTGCACCGACTCTAGTGAATTTATATCCATTCTATAATAGGGGCACCAGAACTGAACCGCATAATCGAGGTGCGGCCTAACTAGCGCAAGATATAGTTGCATTAAGACCTCTGCACTCTTGTTACTTACACTTCTAGATATAAAACCCAATACTCTGTTTGCCTTATTTCGAACATTAACGCACTGTTTTCTAGGCCGTAGGTCCGGGCTTACAAGTACCCCTAGGTCTAGGATTTGTCTAAGAATTTAAGAAAATACAGGAATTTACGAAGTTGGGAAAATAAGAAAATACTTATGGATAAGTGTTAATAATAAGGCTGTAAAGTTTTTTTAATCGAGATAATTAAGTGATACTTATGTGTTCATCCATAGTAAATATATACCGCTGGCTAACAAGGTGACCAGTTGGGAACGAGATTTAGCTTAAATAAATGAAATACACTAAGTATACAACCTGTTGCCTGCAATGTACAGTGTTACGCCGTCTCTTAATTTACTTAAATATCCAGGTTCTAGGCGTAACCAAACAAAAAAAGTGAAGTAAATTAAAAGGGAATAAAATTAAATAAAGTAAACCTTTAAGAATTTCATATTAACACAATAAAGAGCCTCGTAGGCTCTCAACAAAATCATTCACCATCGAAACTTTTAAGACACAAATGATACTAAACATCGAAACATCAAAAGAATAATAATAAAGCATTGGATTACGTTAACACTGCATAAACATATAAAAACTAACACTGAAATTAACTAACGTGAAACAACACTGAATTACTTAAATGTAACGAAGCAAATACTGATGGACATAAATAGAGACATAAATAGGTACTCACATAGATATACCACATTGGTGGCGACAGGAACAACACAAATAAATGAAGTATAAGTAACAGGTGACGAATGTCACTTAAAGGGTGTGAACTGTATGACAAGAGGTCTGAACTAACTCCGTCAGTTGGTGGGTCCTATATATAAGGTCGGCACCCGCCACGCGACCCGCCAGTGGGTCGTTTAACGATGCAGATGGTCGTTAGAGAACAAACAATACTTGTTACAATACTAAATAAAGAAATAAGATGGGCTTGAACAAATAATGACAGTTAAAACCTTAACAGCACAGGGTAAGGTGACTAGAATATATAATAGTAAATTTAACACATCATTACAGGAATACTATGGAACAACATTGGAGCATGTTATATATATAGAAAAATACGACACGGTCGTAACACAAGCAACATGGTACTTCTACCAAGAAATATATTCAATGCATCCATAGCTTCAGACCACAAGGAAGTAATTTATCCCCAACTCTTTACACAATCTACACTTCAGACATGCCACCACCAATTCACGGTGAATACATCGCATATGCTGATGATGTCACCCAGATCATCCGCCATCCAGGCAAGGCCAAACAGATGATGGCATTAAAAACAGCTCGTGCCATAATACAAATAAATAATTACGAGAAGAAATGGAAAATAAAAACTAATACACAGAAACTAAAAATCATACACATTTGAAGGATAAACCCAGCACCAATCACAGTAAACAACGAAGAAATACAATACTCAAACGAAGGAAAAATACTGAGGCTAACAATAACAAGAACAGGAACAAATAAACACATAACAGAGCGTAATAGACTAACCCAAATACAGCTTACCAAATTAAGAAGATTCGGCAAAATGGAAGAGAAAACACAACTACACCTATTTAAAGCACTTGTACGCCCCCATCTTGAATACCCGCCAATACCATTAAACACGATCAGCCTTACCAACCAATTAAAACTTCAGGCAACACAAAACAAAGCCACCCACAGAGCCTCCAAACAACGTCCCCCATACACAACCAAAATTAAAGAGCTTCACGAAAAATACAATATTTTACCACTGAACATAAGAACATACAGCCAAGCACAGGCAGTATGGTACAAACTAGAAGTAATGGAAGACGAATTATACCATCGACTAAAAACAGAGGACACCAGAAGATCACACAGCTGGTGGCCAAAAAGCCTTCTCCAGAACCCTCAAGAGCCAGAACTATTGTACACTAAATAGTACACAAAAGATGAGAGTATTCTACTAGTTACACAAAGACCTAGCAGACCTCTCCAACTAACACAATAACAAACACCCCCTTGCTAGCTCGCTTAGCCTCCTCCCTGTTCCCTTGAGCTCAGGCGACCTCTTAGTGCGGCCTTCACCATAGCCAATCAAATCGTCTCTGCTAGGTGGATAGCCCACCTGCTCTTATTCTCTTCTACTTTACTTCCCGTTTCATAACTTTCCTTCTACCTTACCTCTTCTCTCCCTTCCCATGACAAGCCATTGCCATTTTATCTCCATTATCATCATCATCATCGTCGGGGAACTGGACTTCACACATCGCTCCTGAACTAAGAAGACCTCTCAACAAGACCTCCTGCTGGACCCGGAACTGTGAAGACCACCCTCTCTCTGGTGCCATTGTTGGCCATCTTCCCGGACCGGACCATCCACCACTGACATCGTCGTCGACAACAACTCACGAGCGTTTTCGGTTTATCGAGCATTAGTTTGCCCTCCCCACTGGTGGTGTGAGTGACCCACACTCCAGCTGGAGAGCAGCTATAGCGCGATATTCCCGACGTGGTTTGAGCTCTTTTCCTTCTACTGCTATTTTTCCTTTTTTCGCTCTGGCCTAGGGACCTGCACCCTCAAAAGTGTATTCCAGCAAGCGTGCAACAGATCAAGAATCACCTCAGAAAGACTAACAAGCTCAACATCCAAAAGAGCTTCCTTCACGCATTCATCGTTGGTTCCCAATCAGCCAAATGGTACCTGGCGGCTACAAAAGAGGAACCACCTTTTGCGGACAAGAAAACACCAAGACAAACCCAAGTCAGCCTTCATCGACTACGACTAGGGTACAAGTGCTCCTGACAGATGATCGGAAATGACGTCATGGAATGCACCTACTGTCAGGAGCCAACAGCCAACCCACTTGAACACTATCTCCTAGACTGCGAAGTCACACAAAGTCTCCGAAACAGAACTCAAAACTTCCAAGAAACACACACAACACCAGCGGCCACTCTAATCCGAAAGGCCCAAACAAACCACATTCACCACCTTCTCCGGGTCATCACACGATACCCACCGCCCAGATAGCTTAGAAAGTATCCTCTCCCAGCAGGTGCGGACCCCAGTTCGGGGGGCGCGCCACTCCGAAACTGACCACGTCCAAGAGTGGGGGTTGGTGGTAAGCGTCCACTGATCGGGGGTCCGCTCACACTTGCAACCTGCAGTATCCTTCCACATCTGCAGCTAGGACAACCTCCAATCCCAATCCGGTCTGGCTGCTCCAGGAGCTCCAGCCGGAACCACCAAACGGGCCGCTTATAGGCAAAGGCCCGTGTCGGACTACGGCCCGACAATCTCAACAACAACAACAACAACCGGGGAACTCATTCTACACTCGGCTACTGGACCAGCAACATCCCTCAACAGCTCCTCACCACCCAGCTTCCTCAGAAACCTCCTCGTCCTACAGGTCCTCTGAGCAAGCTACTCCTCACCTAGTCACTCCTAAGCACTGCACTGAACAACAATATATATATACAGAATTGCATTGTGAGTTTCTATTCTACCTCATTCCTGAGTGTGAGATATTTACATGTACGTGCGTTTGTGTGCCCATACAAACAGAAAATAGACAACTAAAGAGAACTGACAAATGGCCACATACAGTACGCTACAGTCCTTACTTGGGGCTGGCGGACGCTCGCCCCACAAGGGGTCACAGCTCAAGATTGAAGAAGCCGCAAGTCCAGAAAACTGTGAGGGCAAACTTTTTCGGAGTGAGAATTGTGAACTCTTGGAACAATCTACCAGAGAGTGTTGTGACGGCACCGAGTGTGAGCTCTTTCAAGACCAGACTTGACTAACACTGGAGCAGGTTCAGGTACATCCAGGAGCCGGTACATGCCCAGTACTTGCCAACAGTGTGTGACAGATACGTGACCGATCGCCCAAGAGGCTAACGAGCCGATCAGTGGTGAAGAGGATAAAAGGAAAATAAAATTATGGAAGCTATTACAGGTCACAGTTTTACTTTATAAACCAGGGTCCTGTCCAGGGGCTGAGTTTGGTTAATATTCGTTTTTATCCCAATAGATTAAGTTAGGTTAGGTACAGATGTAACATGTGAGCCTCTCGCCATTGCGTCTCGGTTTCGAATTTCAGTCCAGGTCAGGTATGGGACGTGTGTGACCTTACCAAACATGGCAGGTTTCTCCGGGTAATCCTGTTTCCCCCTGTACTAACACTGGACAACCATCACCTTTACCCAATGTAGATTAAAATAAAGTAAAAAAAAATATCAGCTGCCCGAACTGTCAATAAGCTCATAAGCGGCGAAATGATATATAAGTAATAATGATAGAAAACAAATTTAAAATATAAATGAAGTTACTCCTCACACAAATAGAAAACTTTACTTAGAGTTTTTTAATATAGAAAACTTGTGAATAAAACCAACTAACGGAAACTATTCTTAGAAAATAAAACACCACACAAGGAAATACTCTTCTCTCCTGGCCTGGCAATAATTAATATATTAATAGATGAATAAGTTAGTATTTTAGTGTTATATTTACAGTAATTTGAGGTTAATATCAGGTGAAGGGTTTGGTGCAGGTCCAAGAGATGGCTCGCCGGGGCATTGTCTGCTAATTGTGTATCAGAACTTGAATGGTTGTAGGTGCCCAGGTGAGTTAACTTTGTCCTATATTTAAAGGCTCTTGTTCTTCCTTGTTTTACATTACAGGAAGGTTTTGAAGTATCATGTTAAGGTGACTTCCGGTAATGGTACTTCTCACTGTTCTAATCACTTGTTGATGGTTATGAAGGAGTGATGTTTATGATGTGGCTTTATTTTATTTAAGTTTTTCCTCTATGATAGTTTCCAGTATCAGGAATATAATTTATACTAGTAAAATTAGGTAATATATGTGTAGTTGTTGAATATTAAAAATAAAAGGTAGGGATAAAATATAGGGTAATGATTAATAAGAACTATTATTTAAAAAAGTTATTCATTTTATTTGGAAATTATTCCCAAGAAGCAGACCTTCGAGATGGTGTTTTTATCTTTAGTTTGATATTAACCAAGATTATTGATAGCATACCTAGATATAATGACAACCTAACAAGCATGTTTGTGTTAATTAGGTAACACATTAGTGATCAACCCTCACTGTCTTGATTATGCAGTAACAGCTTGTAGAAGTGTTCTGTCTACAAATAGTGGTAAATTTGCATTAGTTCACACTACTCTGTTAGATAGTCAAAACTATGTTGTTGTTGTTGTTGTTGTTTTTGTTTTTGTGTGCATTTTGACTGGCTTGACCTTGATTTCCGTCGGAAATTGCCAGTATTTTAGTTATAAGGGTTTTAAGTGAGGCGTTTTCCGACAAAAACTCATGGCCAAGCCAATACAAAATACATAAAAAAACACTCGAAAAACATATAAACCTAACCTAACCTAACCTAACCTTACCTTACCTTACCTTACCTTACCTTACCTTACCTTACCTTACCTTACCTTACCTTACCTAACCTAACCTAACCTAACCTAACCTAACTGTCACCATATAATGGAACCACTTGACGATATTTACACTCGTTCTTATATTTAGGACACTTTACTGAGGCCAGAAGAACGCCATGAGATCTAAAAAATGCTACTGCTTGTTCCTTTTTTTTCCCCAAAACTCACAATCAACACCATATAATTGAAGTGACACCCATTGCAGACTTCCATGGTTGGAAATGAATTTGAATTTTGAAATATGAGAGACCCAAAATCACAATCGAATCTGATTGAGCAAAAAATACGGCGAATTAAACCACAATTCATTTTAATTGGCGACCCCCCAAAAAGCTTTTGATTGGCCACGTGACGTGTACGGGAACTCATGCACATTACGATTTATGAAGGAGACACGCTGAGTGGGTGGTCGGGCAGGTGATAATGGCGGAAGATTAATGGAAGCAAATAGAGAAATATCTGGCATGCTCTAACTCCGTTATTATACTTTTGCGACGGTAAAGTAATAGAAGAAAATTATCTTAAAATTAGACGTATTTTTTCGAATATGATAATAGATTTGGGTAGGAAAGTTGTGTGCACTAATGCAAATATACCCAAATAGCTGTTAGGAGGCTGTACTGAACTGCACCACTATTTTTATTTTATAACCAGCATAATACAAGCAAAACCAACCCATGAAATCTTACCTTCACCAAACAATCCTAATACATTTTATCAGTGAGGAAAGGTGAAGTACTTTTGGTTAAACTTTGTTTTATATATTTTGCCAGTTTGCTCCCTCACAAAATGAAGCAGTATCAACCCCAAATGAAATAAAAACAGTCAGGGTAGATAAGTTCAAAGACTCATTGAGTTTCACCATGGAAGAGAACGTTTGCCATGACTGTTCATAATACTAGAGCATCCATATGTACTGTACACTATATGGTACAACTTAAGATTAAGTACACAAACTTATGACTGATATATTTACTGCGAAGTAACTTATGAATTTACTGCTATGAATCGTCAAATGGGCGATGGTTTCCGTACCTTCATCACCACACTATGTCTCATTTTATCACGCATGAACCACTGAGCATTATACAGTACAGTATGACTCAGAAATGTGTATCGTAAATCTTGAGGTCTACAGGTATTCTCGAAACAAAAATTATGAAAAAATTCCACTTAAATATTGGTTGAGAAACTTGTTGGTTTTGAGCTATAGAACATGAAAGACTTACAGGAAGTGTGAGCTACAAGATGAGATGGAAAAATGAAACTTTTCCAAAGATTTTTTTATATTTTATGTAAATACAGTGTACAGTGTGGTACATTGGCTTCATTAAATTTCAAGTTTATAATTCTTTTATACAGTCCTGTGTGCACATAGTACTATGAACCCATAGGTTAGATACTATGTGTGGTAACACCCCATTTTGTCTACTCTGAAATTACTGCTACTGTATGCCCATTTGGTCTAGATTAGATTAGATTGGATTAGGTTAAGTAACTTTCAGAGATCATTAACTGACAATTGACATTCTGGGACATTTTCAGAGTACTGTAGATAGAAACGGAGTGCAGTGCAGTTGATGAAATAGTAATTTGGCAGTTGACCAAATGGGAGTAGAAAAAGTGAGCATAACCCTGTGCATATTATATGTTAGGTACTGTGTGCATGAACCTCTGTCACTCGGAGTTTGAAACTTGAATTGGAGTTAATGAAGGTTTAGTTTTGTCTGATTAGGCCCAAACTCAGTTAGATTTGTATGTTTTCTAGATACAGTACCTGCAAATGCCTACTAAAAGACAATTTCCAATACAAAAATTAATTTTATGAGATACTGTATACCTTTAACCATTTCAGTACAGTAGTTAGATTAAAACATTGCAATTCAGAACAACTTTTTGTATGTTGATCTGTGCATTGTGCATTCAAGTCCCCGGGTTACGAATAGGTTCCGCTCCTGAGGACGTTCTTAAGTCGGATTTGTACGTAAATCAGAACACATGCTGTGTGTGTACCATACTTACAGAACATCTAAAATCACTTAATTTAAGACAAAAGAAGAAATAGAATGACAAAATGTAGTAAATGAAAGTAAAAAATAAGTCATCAGGTAAATAAAATACAGTACGTACTGTAAATTTCAAGTTTAACCCCGTTTGTATCGGTGGGCATTCGTAAGTTTATACCCATCTCTCTTCACCAAAAATTATTAAACAAATTACAGTATAGTGTTAAGGACCTACTAAGTACAGTAAATGGCATCCATTTCAAAAAGGCATATTGTTGGCAGCTGATCATGTTCGTTGCATTGAATTGGATTACAGTTGTGTTCATTGTTAAAGCATAAAATAGTGGTAAGCTTTTTAGTTATTTCATATGTGTCCCATAGAAATAATCCTCTGATATTAATGGAAGTTTATGTTGACAGATACCATGGTATAGGCATTAGAACAAACACCAGGGATGGATCACCTTATCTTCCTGGCTCAAGAGAGGGTAGAGTCCTTACAGGTTAGGACTATCCTTTGTCTTACTTCTTAAGCTCTGGTTAATAGTACAGGTATTTTATATTATGACTGTATTATTAAGATACCTGTGTATGAAATAGTTCCGTGGCACATGTACTACATAATGACAAAGTATCATACAACTCTTATTATTTTATAATTAATTTATATGTACAGTATTGATTGCAGGTGTTTTCTTGTTCTTTAAAATTCTACATTTTAATTAATAGTATTTTGTATTAAAATTTTCTTACTTAAAGTCACTTAATTAACAAGTTTTAGGAAGTAAATTGATTTGAAGAACATTGACATTACAAGCAAAGTGGCAGCATTGTTAACCTCTTTATCAGTTAATTTTGTCATGAAAATTATATAAGACAGAAGAGCCATGGGAATATGTCCATATAATGACAAAAGTCCATGCACACTGTAGGACTGAGTGTTAAGTATTACAGGAGACCCTTGCCATACACAAGGCATAGGTTCCAAAAAATGGCACGAATTGGCAAAATCCACTTACAACAGTATCAACTTGTACTACTTTAGTGCACTACTGTATACCTATACCAAACAACTGACCAGCTGTGGCAGCACTCATCCCATCTTTTTACTTATCTAATAATAAAACTTTTTTTGTCAGGGTCATCACTGACTAATGCCTTTTACATTTCACTCCACTAGCATTACTAGCACTGACACTAGGCAGTCTTTCAGGGCCATTTCACACAGAAACACTAAAGTTTTGAGAGTACAACACAAGATGCTGCGTGGGGTGACTCGTTGTTCTGCGGGATAAAGCTCGCAAGCTTGCCACCATAGCCACCATCTGCTTACCGCGAATCCTATTAATCGCAAACTCGCAAATGGCAGGGGTATACCGTATTGTTCTTTCTGAAGCTTGGTAAAATACATCTCTTTGAAAACTCACAACAATATGGTAACACTTCCCAACAGTGGTCTGTGTTAACCAGTTACCTTACAAAAAATCTCTATAGAAGAAAAGTTTTTCTTTCCTGAATAGTAATCCAATTCAGGTGGAGGAATACAACTTATCTTATTTTGGTTCCTCCTAAATTTGTCTCTTATGCCTGAAGAATTGATTCAACTCAGTACAGAGAACTACACTGTACAGTACTGTGTACAGTATCTATTTATGCTTGATTATGACACAGACTTATTTTTTATTTAATATTAAAAGATGTTGACAAACCTGGTTCATATTTATTATTACAATCCTCTTTGTTTGTTTACAGTTAACTTTACGCTCAGCTTCGTCCCGTTTAGCAAATAATGTCACCTCTCTGGGCAGTGGAGCCAGGACTACCTTCACCAACACAGTCAATGCCATCAAGAACCAAAGGCTTAGAATAGACTTGACAGATAAAGTCCGAGAGTGGCTAGCAAAACTTAGAGAGGCGTTAAGTGCGTTCTACCCCTCTCAAGTTTATGACCGATTTTTAGTGTTTTTCCTTACTGAAGGTGAGTCAGTACAGCATAGTGTACATTATTATTTTTTATTCTGCCTTTACAGTCAATAAAAAGTATGGACCATCCTTCCGTGGATAACCGTATGAAACATCGTGTGAAAACTGTAAACATATACCCGTGGTTACTTGCATCAGTTGGTTTTATAACTCATTTTCTATTTCACTGACCTTGGGGTGGTCGATGCTTAATTTACTGACTGTATTTATGATAAGAAAAATATTTAACAAACATTAGTATGAGAGCTAGAGCTAGGGTGGGGTAACTTTAGAGGTCGGGGGGCCACACCGCCTCATGAGGGCTTTTCACTGGCCACCTATTAATTTCAAACCTAATAATAATAATCTTTGCGTATTTAATAGGTATGGTCGCTACCCTGGAATCATCCAAGTACAGTTCTGCGGCGATGGAACTCAAACCATGTGTTTTGAGCTGGCCTTGACTTTGTGAACTTCATATTTGTACAATCATAGTAAAGATACATATTGAAGAAAAAATGAGAAATGTCAAACCAATAAAAAAAATCAACGGGTCCCCTTAAAAGACACTGAATTCAAATATGGTTGCGGGTCACCCTAACACCCTCGGTGGATCACCTGAACACCCTCGGCAGGTCACAGTTTCCCCATCCCTGAGCTAGAGTATGATGACTATTATTGATTATGATTAGAATGTTTCTCAACTGCAGTAGTCTGTGAAAAATTATAAAAAACTGGTACCGATCTAAAGATTTTTCATTTTTTTATAGTTACCTTACATACACACACACACACACACACACACACACACACACACACACACAGACACACATACATTAGTCTCTGGAAAGTTATAAAATTCAATATTTACAGATTTTTTCCCCATTACTGTACACATACATAATCAGTACTATACTCTAGAGAATTATACTGTACTGGTATTTATTAAATATTTTTTCTTGTTTCATACACAAACTACTTGGAGAATCTTAGAATATTGGTTATTATTTGAGTTTCATTTTCAGTCACACGCACACACATATACTTTGGCGGGGCATGTTTCTTTGCGGGAAGCATCTTTGGCATACTCGTGGGCATGAGGATACACCACAGCTTAGTCGCACCTCAACGAATGAGAGCTGTGGTGGCCAACAGTTACAGAGGAATGGAGGTAAGCATAGATAGAGATAGAGATAGAAATTTACTTTTTTTACTTTTATCCTTTTCACCACCGATTTGCTCGTTAGCCGCTCTGATGACACCCTGTCATCAGCTAACCCATACAAGTGTGTACAAGTGTGGAAGGTGAATGGAAATCGAGAGGTAAAGAGAATAAAACCCAAAGAGCAGGACCAGTCTTAACCCCTTGTTTATGAGCGCCTCTCGGAGCTGAATAAAATCATCTGACGTTAGCCAAATAAAATATTAAAAGTGGCGTCCCAATAGTAAAGGGGTTAAGTATTATACACAGAAGACCAAAACATTTTAAAAGGCAATAAAGTATTAGTGAACAGTTGAAAATTGAGGAACAGTACTATTTACCTAACTTATTTACCCATATGATAGGTTGGAGTACTGTACATTATTAAGTTACTTGTCAACCTCTACTATTTTACACAGCAGTAAGATTAAGAATGAATGAATGACAAAACATTAATTGAAAATGTGTATGTTCTCCTGCTTATATCTGGCTAGCTTGCAATTAGTAGAAAAAGACATGAAAATGGCTTAAAAATAAATACCCCTGTATTTCTATTCATACATACCTTATAATGCTGTCACCATTTGGGAATTATAGTGCGCTTTAACTTTTACTGTACAACCACTTCTATTTGTGTCTGATGTTTCTGAATCTAGAGTAGAATTATATCAACCATCCTGGACAAGTTATTGCCATTTTTAAGATACAATCATCTTAATATCATTCAGTATTATAAGATTTTGTCCCATGTGAATGTTAAAGGTGCACCAAGTGTGCATTACACCCTCCTATGCCCAGAATTAGCATTTCATGTGATTAAATGTTTTATATGTAAGTGACCTGTACAACATTTATTAATGAAAACTAGTGAAGTTAAATCCATACACTTAAGAAATATAACATTACATGTATTTTTATTTATGTATTGATTACCTCAGGGAGTAGTGACCCTGCATTGCCAGCTAAGAGGGTACAGTACTGTACTTGGAAATCCTACACAATGACCAGTTCCCACTCTGTAATGGGGGTTGGTGATAGGAAGTGCATCCAGCTGTAAAACTTAATTTAAATTTACCTGAAGGTAACTGGGACACCCTGTCATCAGCTAACCCATACAAGTGTGGAAAATGGCTGTAAGACAGTGATGATGATCAGTAGCCTGCAGCTGATTAAGATTCATAAACTGTGAGACACAAAACCAATGCAACTCTGGACCTTTGGGTTTATTTTTGCAGATGAATCTTTAGGCACTTAGGTTAGTTGGGGAATGTATGTAAGGTGGAATTGCTGGCTCTTTAGGACACTTTTTGTATAGTAGAGAGAACATGCCACCTGAGAATCATACACTGATAATTGAAAACTTATTAAAAGGTAAATGGAAAACATTTTGTAAACCTATATTTTCTAAAAGAAATTATGAATTCATTCTCAGTCATAAATCTAGAGACTCTTATGGTCTATAATCAGAAAACTTTTAATGTTTCAGGCCATTGGAGTGGTGGAAGATGTGGTCGCTCCGAGGATTATCGAGCCATACCAAGTACTAATTCAAGTCAAAGCTGCAGGAATTGACTATCTGGATATTAAAGTGGCGGAAGGTTATGGTCGTGTTATGAGAAAACAACTAAATAAATATAATCCAGTAAGTCTTTTAATGAGTTGTTTTTAAATGTTCAGGAAAGCCACATGTAAATTTTATAACTTTAATTCAAATTCTCGGACAATTTGATCTAACCTTACCCTAGATTGTTGTAATTATTGAGGTTCTATTGCATTTATGACAAATACATAACCATATACAGCAACTTTATTCGGCCATGAAAATTTGTGTCAATAATGGTAAACGTCTGAATGTGTGGTAACGTTGATATCTTCTCACATCTAGAACACTGACGGGGAGTTTCCAGTTGTGTTGGGGCGAGACTGTTCCGGTATTGTAGTGGCCATAGGCAAGGCCGTCACACGAGTTGAGCAGGGGGAGGAGGTAAGTCATAGGTTTTAATATACAAGGTAGCTGCAGTATTGTTTTTATATACAAGGTAGCTGCAGTATTGATATTTTATTATTTTTACTTGGTTTTCAATAAGTTCATAATCTGTTAATGTTTTTTAATTGTTACATAGTTTTCAAGAGAATTTTTTGTAGTTTTGAAAATGCTTTTATTATCCCTTAAGTGATGGAGGTTGTACCTAGATGATGAATGAGCACTTTTTGTCCCACAATTGTGTCGGGCAGAGTGAGGATGAGGCTGAAGAACTGGTAGACTGGTGTAAATTCAGAAATAATAGCTCATGTGTAAACTTCATCACTAGTGACAGTGACAAACTAGTCATAAGTACATAAGTGCTTATTGACCAAGAGGAAAGCAAATGCTGTAAGAAAATGAGGTAGAAGTGTTTTGCTATGTGTTGCATGTGCACCAGCTTGGAGTGCATCACCAACATGGGGTGTTCGTAGTATATTAGACTGCAAAATCTTTGTGGAAACATGATAGTACAGCCACATAATGAATGAACTTTTGATTGTTTTCACCCTTACTATGTTGATGCCCCGTGACCATAAACCTGTTCTTTAAGATTACTGAAACAAATATGACTATCTGAGGACACTTGTGTTTGGGAAGTACGGTATATGGACAGGGACAGGTATTGTCAGCATTGTTACAACTCAAATCCACATTCCTTATAAGCCCAACCCTATCAAGTTTCAGTCTCCATTATTATAAAATGAAAAACAAAACAAAATATGTACAGTACTGTATGATTATTTTCATCTTGATACCTTGTTTTATTTTGTTTCGTCATAATACAGTATAAATGGTTTCTGTCTTATTGAAAAATTTCATTTGCTTGAAGCATCACGAGAGGGAGATGAGGTCAGGGGAGTGATAGATACAGCTTATACTCTACTGTACTTTTATTGCTAGGTCAAATTACATACATATTTTATTTTTTCTATTATTGAAGATGTTATATTATTTATGATGAATTGTACACCATAAATGGCTGATCATATGAGAACATAATGAGGAGTCAATAATAAAAACAGGACCAGAACCCTGGAAAATTATGAGAAAATTTTCCCAGTACAGTAGGCTCTCGCCATTAACGTTTTCGACAATAACGGTAAGTTACAATAGATACCCATTTTCGATAATAACGTCTGGATTCTCTTGAATAACGGAAATTTCGCAGGAAGCGTCCGAGCGCATCAATGATAGCGTTTGTTTGCCGCCATGTTGATGACGTAGTTGTCCACTCCGCCTCACTCTCACACACGCTCAGTGGAACACAGCGCTGCACCCACGTGTGAGATTTTCGCCACTATAACCAGTGGTTGTTAGGGTCGGTGATCAATAATGGCTTCTGCATTTTTGCCTGTGGGGGCTAGGGGAGGTGGTGGAGGGAGTGATTTGCCACTTGAATGACTGGGAACTTTTAAAGTGAGGAAATTGAACTGTCCTGAGTCTACAGTGCAAAATATTACGAGGAACTTAGAGGAGACCAAGAAGAGTATTGCTCTGGCTAAAAATATTTCGGTAGTGATGGAAATGCGAGGCGAGCTATGAATGATAAAGGCGATAGAAGCGGGTTGTTAGTGATAACAGAGCATTTTCTTGTGAAATGTTTAGCTTGTAGAATGAAAGACAGTGCAAGTGTTAGCGGCCCTCAGATACGGAACAATCATCACATCAAGCACCTCAAAAACTAAGTGTTATATTACTCAAACTCTTTATTTTGATGATTGAATAGCAATTCTTTTTATTTCAGCTAACAAAAAGTGTTAGGAAGGCTTCAAGGGGAAAAAATGGGTGAAATTCTTGTGGCGGTGGCACCAATAAACCCTTTTTACATGTATTTTAATGTCACACAAATAACGTTTTCGCTGATAACGGTGTTTTTCAGGCACCTATTAAGCGTTATTGGTGAGAGCCTACTGTACCTTGAAAATTCCGGGGATGGGGGATATTTCCCTGGGTTCGGGAGATGATATAATGTGTAATTTCTGGAACTTCTCTGAAAAATTATCCGTTACCCGGAAAATTCCAGGGAGGAGGGTTTTTCCGGTTTTGAGAGAGTCGTCTCGTTACCCAGAAATCTCTCATTCCCAGAAGAACTCTGCACCAATTGGTCCACCTAATGGAGATATAACTACAGTCGGCTCTCATATTTGGACACCTATTTAGACTGTAAAAACCTCGCGAAATTCAAATCGTCCAAATTTAAATACAACTTCCTGTGGAGAAAATTAATTTGAGTCTGGTACTTTCGATGTTTGGCTAAATTTTGCCTTATTTACCCTACTTTTTTGGTAGTAAAGCAATATCCTAATAAACCAACGAAAATAACACATAAAGTTAAATAAAAAGTAAAAAAACACAAAAAAAGTTTATTCCGAGGCTAGAGGTGGGTTAGTTGGATGTGGGCCATCCTGGGCCACATCCAGAAATCCTTCAAAGTCTAGGTCGTTCTCGAGTGGCTCAACATCTGCCGTTGCAGCATCCTCTGCCCCATCTGCTATGCGAATGTTCTGGATTGCGTCGGCTACATCCTGGCGGCGTGAGAAGAATCTTGTTATCACAGAATGTTGTTTTTCCCTGATTTTGCAGTTGTAAATTGCCATGGGAATATCATTGAGACTGTCAAGTTAGGGCAATGCATTTTGTAGTTCAGGGGCGTCTTGAGTGAATTTCTGAAGTGATTCTTTCATGTCACTGCACTCTGTGAGAATCTTTTCCAGCTTGGCAGTGGTCAATTTTTCAATCACTTCTGGTTGTCCTTCTTTGTCTGAGCTAGAATCAGAATCATTTTGAAGCATCTCAGTTATGTTTTCCTCAGAATTAAAAGTGACAAGGTTCATAACAGTGTCCTCAGTGACCTCAGCAAATTCACCGCCTACACGCCTTACTGACTCGACTGTCTCTGCTAACAGTGAACCGTTGTCTAGCTGCTGCGCACCTGAGGCACCTCCACACTCGACCTTGAGATGAGGGAAGAGTGGTGTCCAAGCATGCGTGATTTTTGGAACATTGATCTCATGCCACGAATCAACCATTGTGTCAACAGCATTGCGAATATTAAATTTGTTCCAAAATTGCTTAACGGTTAGGATATGGGCAGGGGTGGAAGACGGTCCTTGAGTGGCAGAAGATGGTCCAGGTGTGGCAGACGGTTCAAGGGTGGCAGACTCGTTCTCATCTTCACTCTCAATATCACTAACTGTAGCAATTTATAGCAGTTCAACTTGGCTGTCAGCTTCATGGCTCATTTGGTTGTGAACGGTGAGGTAGTACATGAGCTTAACATTGGCTATCAGTTCTTGATCCAGCGGCTGTATCTTTGAAGTTGTGGTCACAGGAAGGAAGCACACTTGTACGTTGGGGTGGAAGTCTACCAAATACCTCTCATGACCATGAATAACAACACCTTGAAATCTAGGTTCTTATGCTTACAATGTGCCCTTGCATCAGGGATAAAATACTTCTCAAACCACTTCTTTGACAGATTTTTGTCCATGTAACCTTTGGCAGTCTTCTCCTAATACACATTAAGCTTATTCATATCTTGATTCCTGCACGCATGCAGTTTCTGCCTTGAAACTGGGGGAAGATGAAAAAAAAATTTTTCTGCACACTGCACTGTAAATCACTCTAGCTTGCTCACCCAACTCTGGCCCAGACACGCTGGCATCCTCCTTCACTCTCCTGCTCAACCACTTGCTAAGGTACGCCTCGGTTATTGCAATGATTTTGCTTTATTCACTTGTGTCTGCACTCATTCGTTCGTGGGTGCCGAAATACTTCTTTCCAATGTCCAGTTGTTGTTTAATAGTCCCTTTCTTTTGCTTCACTGTTCTTATTGTACTTTCAGGTGCGCCTGTTAGTCGCCGAATTTTTCTCTGGTCTTCATGTCTTTCTCGATATATTCCACAATTTTCGCCTTATCAGCCAAACTATATTTTGCATGTTTCTTGCCAACTCTGTACTCCCTTTTTGCCTTTGGCAGTTCTGGGCGCTTAGGAGGGTTCCCATTCACACCAGGTTGACCCCCACCACCTACTGGTTCAACACTTGCCATATCAAGGGCGCGAAATGAGCGTCAGAACACGAGATCACCAAGAGATAAGTTCTTGCTGTCTTAGTGTGTGGGCGGGAAGGAACTAATGGCGCTGCTAGCGCCACAAACAACTAAGATAATTTGCAGGAATGAAAATGTCTTGTGACACCAGTGAAGGCCTGGTAGTGAATGAACAAAGTTCTAGACACTCAAGTGTGAAGAAACAAAAATTCCTGCACTTTGAGACCAGCAGACAACCTTTCGCAATTCCTCAATAGATGGCGCTGCCGCACCACTGCCATTAGTAAACAAACCGCACAGCAGCAAGGGTTGTGTAGCTGCAGCCGTTTATTTTGTATTTTTTACCTACTGAGTAAGTAAATAATCGTATTTTTCGCAGTATATCAACAATATTAGTTAAATCAATTGTTTTTATAGTATAAAGAATACTTGTAATTGCTAAGTAATGAGGTATCAGTCTTTGTAAGGGGCTGATTTCAGTTGACCCTAAGAAAACCTCCGCTACAACCCATCAACCAGCATCGTGGAAGACGCTCAAACCCGTCAAAATTTGAGTTTCCGGCGTCAAAATTTGAAATTGTGTAGGTTTTTTTTGTGTGTCCAAATAAAAAACGTTGAATTAAAAACTCGAGAAATTTGAGAACCTACTGTAGATTGAACTATTAGCTGATGGCAATAAAAAAATACTTTTTGTTTTCCAGCAAAAAAAATTTGTTACCGTAATTTAACATTTAATGTTTTTTATTCAACATTATTATAACTTGTTATAAATGTATGATGATGACTTCCCGGTGTCTCACAGGTTTGGCTTGCAGTTCCATTTTATCATCCAGGGACTTTGAGTGAATATGTGGTGGTGTCAGAAAAGCTGGTGGCCCTGAAACCAACACAGTTATCTTATGAAGGAGCCGCTGCACTTCCATACAGTATTATGACTGCTTGGGATGCTCTGGTAACACAAGGAGGTCTTGGCCCAGACTCTACCACAGGCAAAAGGTGAGATGAGCTCATAGTGTCAAGCTTATTACTGTATTGTACTAAGAATTGGTCATCAGCGACATCAACACAGCCTGGGCAAAAAGTTGTCTCAGTGAGTCCATCAGATACAATTAGTATTAATTTTCTTGGCTAACACACTTACCAATGGTACTGTATGTAAATTTTATAGTGAAACCAAAATATGATACCTTCAAGACAGAAGCACATCTCTCATCCTCGCACACCTTGGCATTAATTTTGTAGTATGTACTGGTGTGTAATGCATACTGAGCTAAGTTTCGATAGTGGTGTACGTGTTTTATTACTTTTGTGTAAATAAATTAAGAAATTCTACACACAAGTACAAATATTCTTACATACACACAGTTCTAAAATTGAAATATTTCTATGTTTAGGCAACTATTGAACAGTTTCTAATAAGAAAAATTTCTCAAAACATTTTATACAGTAAAGTCCAACATATTATTTTGACTTTTCCACTCTGAAGCCTCCACTAAGGCACCAATGCTCTGAAAATTTATTTGATATTGCTCGTTTTATCCTCTTGTTTACTGCAGTATGTGTTTGACTAAACTCATTCTCATTTACAGAGTGTTGGTACATGCAGGTGTGTCTGGTGTGGGGGTGGTGGCAATACAGTTGGTGCGAGCCTGGGGAGGAAGTGTCACTACAACAGTATCCTCCCGAGCAGCACCTTTGGCACACATGCTGGGTGCTGAAGACGTCATTACCTATGATAATTCAAATTTTGATAAGGAGCTCATGCTAAGAGAAAAGTACGATGCTGTTACACATTATAACAACTGTTGTCTCAGTATGGATGTCAAAATCCTTTGTCCATTGTGTCATAGTCTCTCACAAAATTTTAACGATTGGAGCGAGTGTACACCAAAGATGTTTCAGTTTGATGCTTATTGCATGAATTGCGTAAGATACATTATTATAAATCATATAAACATTACTAATTGCAACTGCAATGAATGATATTTGGCTAAATGTAATCTATGATAAAATGCAGACTATTGAGATTTTTTCTTATTTTTGTGTAATCAGATATGATGTGATCCTCAACACAGTGGGTCAGGTGCTACATGATTCCTGTTTAAAACATTGTCTTCCTGGTGGAGTCGTAGTGACCACCACCTCATCTCAACTGGCGTCCGACTCTTTTGGATATGTGACAGGAGGCCTTTATTCATTGTACATGAGAGCAAGATACTGGTTCACAAAGGTAAAATTCTCTCTCAACTTTTTTTTTAGTTGAGAAAGTTTTTTCTTTAAAATCTCACCTATATACTGTACATCTTTGTGCATCCATTACAGGATTTGCTGTAAATAACACTATCATCATTTACATATTTTTGCTACATTATATTTAACAGTTTTCCAGTTTCTCTCCCAGATGTATTAGCTATTTTCAGCCCGGTCCTTTCCAAATATTTAGACCCAGAGGCAACAGGAGTGAAAAAATTACTAATACTGTCTGAACAAAACATTGCTGAGTACTAATTTATTTGCTTATATTTTAGTGGGATAAATATTAGACACCCTATCAACAAATTAAATACATGTATAACAAAGTATGTTATTATTTGTGCAGTCACCTTGGCTGACTGGAGGTCGATGGGGTACTTCAGAAGTCAGCGGTAATGTGCTGGAGAAGGTGTCGCCTCTTGTAGACTCTGGACGGTTGCAGGCAGTTGTGGACAAGGTATACACTGCCCAGGATGCTGAGGTGGCATTTTCACATGTAGCCAAAGGCGAACAAATTGGTAAAACTGTTGTGCGATTTAGGTAAGTTCACAGAGAGTACAGGTAGTTCTGCTATAACGCGATAATTGTGTTCTTGTAAAATATCGTGTTATAGAAAATCGCGTAATAGAAATAACAGGGCTTATGGAGAAAATAGGGTTAGGTGCAGATTACTCGAAATCGAAAAAATTTAGTATTTAGCCTAACACAAAGGATAGCACAGTCTAAATAAATGTTACATTCATATCTAATAATGAAATCATACAGTAAATTTAACACTTTACCTTGAAAAAATATGAATGTAACTTGATGGGGGAGAAGGGTGATTTTGAGGTTGATAACATTGAGCTTCTCTTCAAGTGTTATATCCTTTCTTTTACGATAATCACCGGGAATTCTATCATCAGAGCGCCTTTTGGAGATATTCTTCTTTACCATATTCACAGTTAATACCACAAAATTGGAGAAATAGTAAGCAAAAATCGCGTTATAGCAAACAAGCGTTCGCGTTATACAAATATTGTTCCGAATTCATAAATCGCGTTAGAGCAAATTCGCGTTATCAAAACACGCGTTATAGCAGAACTCCCTGTACAAATAGTTTCTTGTTGTTTGTTTTTACCATTAATGTGTGCAGACTAATAAATCATTAGTTTAGAATTGTAATTGTTGCTGTACCACATTTATCAGTGAGTGACTTCATGCTGTACACCCACTAAAAAATCATTCGGCACCCGTGTCATATTGTATCGTGCCGTAAGGGTGCCGAATAAATTTTTATTGGGTGTATAACTTATTGGCATACATCGGGATGGCCCCTCTGGCCGGTCTGTACTGTACTATACCCACAAAAAAATTACTCGGCACCCTCACGATGTGATGCATTATGACACGGGTGCCGAATAATTTTTTTGTGGGTGTACATATGTACTGTATATACTGTACAGTACACTTCAGTCGTCAAACCTCCCTTACTAATAACTGCTTTGTGTCAGCCATGTTAAAATCAAAGAAAATGTCTTTGCAGCTTCATCACTGAACTTCCTTTCAAACAGGGATATTAAGTGGAGGATTTAAAAACCCAGCTTGGCCATTAACATTTCCACTGCAGTAATTTGTGCCCTAGAATCCTCAATACAGTATGCAAGTGTGGTAGTCCTGACAACTGTGGATTTCCCACCAAAAGATATTAATTTAATGTTGGGGTGTAGGGTAGGTAGGTTAAGGATCTTTAAATCAGGAGAATGATACAAAAGGGGGGTTATTATCACTTATGTTTGTAATTACTGATGAGTTGTGATGTGTCTTGATAGATACAGTTTACTGTACTGTACTGTATTGTGTGATGGGTTAAGTGATGTTTCTTTGACATTACTCTGTTTTCTTTTATAACTATTTTCTTGTCATACTTATTATTTTTTCTTTCTTTGTGTGTGTATTTGTTAATCCTCCATCATTTTTATTGTGCCCTTTAGTTCCATATTGTAAATTTCAGATTAATAAGGATTTGCAAGTGATAAAGAGAGTAAGGATTCTCACACTATTATTTTGTGTGGGTTCAGATGAGTTTCAAATTTAGGGACCCAGGCAAATACCAGTTTAGGTTTGGCCATGATAGACATTTGTGAAATTTTGAAAACTTGAATAAATGTACGCTTATCCTGTGTCCTATAATACGTGGAGTCCAATAGTCTGTTCACTTGAACTTTGCAACTATGGCCTAGGGTCAGTTTATAGCAAGGCAGCTGATTGGTTGATGGACAGCCACAGAAAGACTCACTGCAGTTGTTTAATATACAGTACCTGTATACTGTACTGTATCGTACAGTATTTATATTTTGATATTTTAAGGAATATTAACTACCCGGTGGGTGGAGGTGGTAGAGCAAGTGTGTGGTGGGTAATGAAGCAGAGGAAGAATATGGCGGGAGGGGAGGAGGAAGGTGGTGAGTCACTGAGACTGCGACTAGCCAAGAGAGCGTAATGCAGCCAGACAATGAGGGTGATGCGCCATAGAAAGTAGTCCGTGACGACGCAAAACGACGTAGTATTAGATCACCGGGACGTTAAACAAATTTTTGGTCTCTAAAGTTAGCGACATAGTCCCGACACAACGTTAAGCAGGACGACGTTAAGCACGGACTTACTGTATAGTATATATTTAGGCTGTCAGTTGTGTAATATTATATGGAACTTTCTTGTACCTTGGTAACATGCTTGCTATTTTCATCAAATGTTCTTGGTATTGCTGAAAGGGCAGTTGTATAAAAAAAAATCTTGCAAAACAACAACAAAATAAATTTGTGGACTGAAGTCTAGATATTCCAAGGAAGAAAGAATATGTAAGAGAAATATTTTGAAGGTACAGGACTAATTTTTTGTGACAGTACATTACTGTCCTTTAAAGATATGGTACAGTCGGGGTCAAAAGTCTTGAACACTTGACAGTATTTGGCACGTAAGTACCCAAAGATCTTAGGTATGAAGGAGAGTTTTATCCCATTTTGTGGTTCAGGCATAATATGTGATGACAAATAGTGTTATTAGTATATCCCAATCATATACGGTATGTATAACTCAGAAGTAGATGCCAGATATTGCTAAGTGTTCAAGACTTTTGACGCCGACTGTACATTGTTTTGCAGGTGAGGAATATTTTTTTTTAAGATGAATTACAAAGTCCAAAAGGTATTTTTATAACTGGCATGTTGAATATTAAATGTGAACCCTTCCTAATTACACTGACAAACCAATAGTACTAACTGTCACCATATTTTCTTACAGTATTAACACACCAATTAGGAATCTAGGAATGGCTTTTTGTAAGTATATGACATTAGTATTGACTATGTTTGCTTTTTATGTTAAAATAAATGTAATTAATTAGCCAACAACCTAATTATGGAAATAAAATTTGATTAACATTACACACACAAAGACTATTTTATAACATGTTTGTCATTCATAGAGGATATATTTTAATGGTACAGGTATGAGTATAACAATGATGGTCTTACAGCTTATGTAGTGCATTGCATGAATTATTAAATTTTCTTTTTTGCTAAGTAACCTAATGTAAGATGAAAATGTTGAAATTGTTGCAGCATTTTTAGCCACTGTTAAAATATTCCTTCTCATTTGCAGGGCAAGACCATTAGCTTCTCGAATGGAAGGCTCTCAGTAACATTGATGGATAGTCCATTGTGGTAATTCATCTGAACACTTAAATGTGAGCCAGTGTGGTAATCTGTCCGAAGACTGAGACTGTCCTGCTGATTGCATTCTCTTTGGGAAAAAGCAACGTACAATGTAATAAAAATAAATCCATTTGGGTTATATTTTTTTATAAATACAGGTAGTAGTTTTACTTAGACAATCTTTATAGCACATACCTTGTAGGTGGAAATTATTATAATTGTGTTGACAGTACAGTAGTAAAGTTTGAAGGAATACACTATGTATTTTTAGATGGCACTATACAGTATATAGCGAGTAATACTTCCCCCCTCATCACAATGCATACTTCATTATACAGCAGTTGCCAAATATTGATTAGCTAGTGGTCTCACATAGCTAGCTTAATGCCTGGGGTTTCATGTAGATGCTAACATAATGCTTGCAGTCTCACGTAGCCAACAAATATATTTGTGGTCTCACATGGTCAGCTAGCATAATGCTGGTGATCTCCTGTAACCAGTTAATAATATTATTGTGGTCTCTGTTAGCAAGCTAGCACAATGCTTATCACCTCACAGTGCCAGCTAACATAATGCTTGTGGCAGTCATGTTGCCAGCTTGCATTATGCTTGTGGCAGTCATATTGCCATCTAGCATTATGCATGTGGTCTCGCTTCACCAGTAGCAAAATGCTTGTGGAATTACATTGTCAACAGCATAATACTTGTGGTCTCAGGAAGCCAATAGCATAATGCTTGTGGTCTCAGGAAGCCAACAGCTTAATAATGTTCGTGGTGTCAGGAAGCCAATAGCATAATGCTTGTGATTTCAGGAAATCAACAGCATAATGCTTGTGGACGTCACCAGCAGCAAAATGTATGTTAACTGAGGTGCTCTCACAATTCTAAATCTTTACTAACCTTGATAAAGAGATCTTTTCTAAGAGCTGTCATTTTGATATTGTAAAATGTAATGTAAATTGTGCAGGCCTCCTGCTGTGAATATTATTTCTACCTCAATCATTTGAATTCAGATTGTAGTGTACTTATTTTTCATAAATATTGTGCCAAGCCAATGACAACAGTTCTGTCTCAGGTGTTGTTTTTATTTACTGTACTGCTGATAAAGTTTAAATGCCGAGAATTCTTATTGGTTTTAAAGATGTTTCAGAATAAGAGCGTTTTCTCACTGCCATGTCATACAAGACTAGTCATTGTGTTGCATCAATTAAGTAAATCAATATTAATGCCAATAAATCATCTCCATAATTAACTTATTTAACAAATTAGTTCGGTTTTATTCTGTTATTGTCAGTGCATTCAGTAATGTACTTTTGGTGTTGTCATTGTTATTTTACATTAATTAAACAAGACAAAACAGTTATATTTACATGTACAAAAAATATATTTTAATCTACTTGAAGGAGATACTGACTCTTAGGTTTCTGAATAAATTCCATCAGCCGTATATTTTTGTAGGCATTTCTATCTGTATCTTAGCAGAATACTGTAATGTTATCTAAACTGAAGTAAATACTGTATGTAGTTCTCCCTGCTTGTTAGGTTCAGCTTCAGTTAACCATTTTCAATGTAAAAGAAAAAGTGAAAAGTACAGTGTCCCAGAGTGCTTACAGTGGATGAAAACATGATTGAATTGCTATATGGAGTACCCAAGGGTGGGGCAAATCCCTCACTGCAGCAAAGTCCAAGTGGCTATAGTGACAGAAAATACTGATTATTATATACCTGTACAGTATTTTGAGATGCTGCAGGTTCCCTTCATTTCACAAGTAAATATTCATAAATCAAGCACATCTAAATAAATTAGTTTAGATCTTATTCCTGTGTTAAAGTACAGTATTTAAAGAACTACAGGTATAATTAAGGATGTTACTTGATCCTACCATGTGTGGAAGTGTACAGTCGTGTTTTCATTCAGAGTGGAGAGAATCTAAATATACAATGAATTACAATCAGAATATTACATTTTACACAAGCTTTACCAAGACTGCGTGCAAGGAGATGCAAATTCAGTTTCTCAGACAAGGACTACTAATACTGAACAGGTTTCTCGACAATACTACCATCAGCGATGCTCATTGGCCGTCCAGATGTGATGTAATTTTTGTGATTGTTATGCTCATTTTACTTAAGCAATGAGGCTATTAATGCTCATTAGTGATACGGTAGAAACGGATTTTTTTGCCCGACTTAAGATCTTTACGTGTAAATACTGTATTTAATGAAATACGACTGTGTTTGATTGCCACATAATACATAAACAATGACAAGACATAACACAAGGTCTTCCCACTATGTTGTGAAATAGTTATTTGTGGTTTTTAAATGTACATAATAGGTCAAAATGGTATGAACTATAACATGGGCAAGTGTTGTATACAGTGTACAGTCTTCTTACTGAATAAACATAGATATGACTTTTTCATTTTGATTTTACAAAATTTTTATTCTTATCCTGTTGAAAAAGTAATATTGTCTGTTGGAGCCCACCAAACTTAAAGTACTGCATGTAAAAGTGTTACAATAGATAACAAGAATATAAGTTATGTATGGCAGAGGGAAGAGACCTAATGGATTGACAGAGCATTTATAGTTTCTCTGTACAGTACAGTACAGTACAGTACTGTATACTGTACAGGGAAAGTAAATACTGTGGGTGAGAAAGTGAAAATATATCTCATAGGCCTGCAAGACCATCAGCAGCAGTTTAGATATGGCCCAACTGCAAAGTTGAGAACTTATTTACTGCTGGGTGACCTGGGTGCAAAAATTGTAGAGGATAACCCATTCACAGTTACTACACTGGAAATATGCATTAAAAATGCTTTGTGTTGTGTTGACAGTGAACGGTTTGAAGCTTTGATATCTCGCCTCACTGTTAACCAAGCCCCTGGCTCTAACACTGCCTCGGTATCGACTGGTTCAGATACCTCACTAGTGAGTGACGGGGAGAAATGGGAAGTTATTTGTCAGGCAAAAAACTTAGCAAGGAGAGGGACATTTCGGGATGTATTCATTCACCCAGATCGCACGATATTACAGAGGGAACAGCACAGGAAGCTCATGCAGAGCTTGAAGCAGAGGAAGGAGGAGTCGAGGTTAAGAGGGGACGGGCGTACATGGGTTATATCCAGGGGGAGGGTAGTGGAAGCGAGTGCACCAGCGCTGAGCCGTAGGGCAGCGGTACACACCACCCCCCCCCCTATATCACCCAGTGGGAGGCACCAGCTCTATCTACTATCAGGGAAGATGTGAGCACCGTGTAAACAATGACATTTCTAACCACATCCTGCAAAATACAGTGTACTTAGCAAATGCTGCAGCTGCTGAGAATGGAGGGGGGCCGGAGTTACTACTAAGAGCAGAGACGTTACCGAGCTTGAATGTCATGTACTCTAATACTGACACATTCCTCGACAAGAGAGAGGAGTTTGAAACACTACTGAAGGTACACCAACCCGATATGGTAGGAGTTGTAGAACTGTTATACAAGAATAAGACGGATATGACTTATTTACGAACTTTTCTCAAATAACTTGCAAGAAGGGAGTTGTTATCTATGCTAGGCAAGACCTTAGAACATGCCAGGTGAGGGTATAGGGAGAAGATGTTTTTGAAGAATCAAAGTGGTGTAAAATTAAATTGAGGGGAGGAGAGGAGATGTGCTTATTGTCGGGTGCATCTACAGATCCCCAAACTGCAGCTTACCAAACCAAAGGAACTTAAGAGTCTTAATCTACCAGAGCTGGTTGGTGAGGATGCTCACAGGAGGACAGCTTGTGGGTTGCCATGCTCGCCAGCGGGAGCGAGGACCGCCAGGCAGGCGTAGGAGGTGTTGCTGGCTGGTTGGTGTAGGTAGAAAGAGGCAGGTCACCACGAGGTCAGGTCTTAAATAGCTGGGGGGTAGGCGTGGCTTAGTAGTTGACCCCCACTCCGTGATGTATGGCAGCGCTGGTTGACCTAGACCACGAGGCATACACTGGGGAATTGGTGGGGTCGGCTACTCAGCGACAAACAGCGTTTGTAGGGGAGAAATCCACTACAACGGCACCGAGTGTGAGCTCTTTCAAGACAAGACTTGACCAACACTGGAGCAGGTTCAGGTACTTTCAGGAGCCGGTGCATGCCCAGTACTTGCCAACAGTGCGTAACAGAGACGTGACCGATCGCCTAAGCGGCTAACGAGTCGATCTTTTGGTGAAAAGGATAAATGAAAAGGAAAAGTAATCAGAGACGTGGCCGATCGCCCAAGCGGCTAACGAGCCAATCAGTGGTGAAGAGGATAAAAGTAAAAGTAAAAAGTAATACACAACGCAGCGAGACTCAACCCTAGCCACCTCCTTACCATGGGGGACTTTAACTATGGCGACATAAACTGGAGAAATGAGCACACGCCAAATGACTTAAATTACCCCGCTAATCTTTTTGTAGAAACTATGAGAGATAATTTTCTGGTCCAGCATGTTAGAGACCCGACGCATTACAGAGGGGAGCAAACACCCAAGCCACTGGACCTCATCATAACGACCGAGGAGGGTATGGGGCCAAACTGGAACATCTAGCCCCAGCTGGCACCAGTCACCATGTAATGTTGTCCTTCAGGTTTAACTGTTACTCAATTCACGACAAAACCAGGCCAAGGTGCAAGTATTACAAGGGAAATTACGACGGGATGAAGGAAGAGATGAAGGGTATCCACTGGCCTGACTCACTAAGGCATAAGAACGCGGACGCTACACTAAATATCATAGCTAGTAAAGTAAACCATTTGATCGATAAATACATACCCAAGACCAAACACAGTGCGGTCGACAAAGTAAAGAAAACCTTGAAATTCAAGACGTGGGTTAGGTCAAACGATGAGCAGGAGAGGAGGATGTATGCAAGAGCCAGGAACCAACTAAAGGCAGAGTGTAGAAGGGCTGAAAAGGAGTTCCAGAGGCTGGTTGCAAGCGAGGTCAGCACAAACCCAAAGGCATTTTACAGGTTTGCAAAGTCGAAATTAAAAACGCGAGTAGGAGTATCGGATCTGAGGCTTGATGATGGTAGTTACGCAGAGTCTGATCAGGACAAAGCCGAGGCATTGAACAGCTTCTTTTCCTCGGTGTTCACAGGAGAGGATGCAAACAATCTTCCTGTGTTTGAGGACGGACGGTACAACACAGCACTGACACATTGTATTCACGGGAGATGTTATAAGAAATAAACTGTCAAAACTAAAGGTTCATAAGAGTCCTGAAAGGACCGGACATGGTGCATCCTTGAGTGCTAAGGGAGTTGTGCACCGAGCTAGCTGAGCCCCTGAAGATCCTGTTCAGTAAATGCCTGGATGAACAAAAGGTCCCCAGTGATTGGAAAATGGCTTATGTGAGTCCTATCTTCAAGAATGGCGATCGTCACTCCACAAATAACTATAGGCCAATGAGCCTAACAAGCATAATATGTAGAGTATTTGACAGCATTATAAGAGATACCATGATGGAGCATCTACTACGAAACAACCTTGTAAATGATTGCCAACACAGTTTTATGCTGGGATGCTCCTGCTTGACACAATTACTCAAGGTAATTTATATTTGGACCCAAATTCTGGAACGGGGTGGTAATATCGACATTATTTACCTCGATTTTGCCAAGGCTTTCGATAGTGTACCCTTTGAACGGCTGAAAATTAAACTGGAAGGGTACGGGTTTTGGGGAATTGTCCGAGCGGGGATAGAAGACTTTCTACATGACCGTAAGCAGTGTGTGGTGATTAATGGCACGAAATCATCATCTGTACCCATCACAAGCGGGGTACCACAGGGTAGTGTATTGGGCCCGCTGTTGTTTGTTTGCTTCATAAATGAAATGCCTGAAGCTGTACATTCTTCCATAGACATGTTTGCGGATGACGCCAAGTTATTTCGGGAAATTAAGAACCAAGCAGATTGTGAAGAGCTGCAGAAGGACCTCTGTGAGCTTCAAGAGTAGTCTAAGAAGTGGCTGCTAAGATTCAATGTCACGAAGTGTAAGAGGATGCACCTGGGACGTACCAACGGTAAGGAACACGTATCATATGTCCCAACGGGATGAAGAGACTGCATTAAATTAGACCGAATGTGAAAAGGACCTAGGTGTGTACGGTGACAATGAACCGAAGTTCTCGGGCCATTGCGAGAAGAAGGTAAATCAGGCTGCTGAATTATTAGGTCTTATAAGAAGGTCGTTCAGATATCTAGACGGTCCGTCTCTCGTAATAATCTTCAAGAGTGAAGTGCTTCCCCGCCTGGAGTACTGTCACCCCGTCTGGTCCCCCAAATATGCCAGGGACTGTCAGTTGATTGAAAATGTCCAAAGGAGGGCCACCAGACTGGTGCCTGCACTGCAGCACCTCAGCTACCCGGAGAGATTGGAGCGCCTGAACTTGCCTAGCTATACTACAGACGGGCAAAGGGGGACCTAATTGAGGTGTACAAGCATCTCAAAGGGCACTACTCAGTCGAATTTCCATACCTGAAGCTGGCGGACGCTCGTCCCACAAGGGGTCACAGCTCAAGGTTGAAGAAGCCGCAAGTCCAGAAAACTGTGAAGGTGAACTTTTTCAGAGTGATGAGTTGTGAACGCGTGGAACAACCTGTCGAGTGTGAGCCGATTCAAGACCTGACTTGATCAGCATTGGAGCAGGTTCAGATTCATTCAGGAGTCAGTGCATGCCCAGTACTTGCCAACAGTGCCTAACAAGAGACGTGACTGACCGCCCAAGAGGTTAACGAGCTGATCAGTGGTGAAGAGGATGAAAGAAAAAGGTAATAGCTCTATTAAGTAAGCAGTGGTAACGATAACTTCATGCTTCCCCTGACAAAAACTTCTACTGAACAATGTTTGAGTTTAACATGAAAGAGCCCGCCCAATAACCCTCAGTTACGTTCACACTTACTAAGCTGGAAATATGCATTACAAATATTTTGTGTTGTCCACGGTAAATGTCTACACATGTACAGTACAGGTAAACAGGTACCCCGCCGTGCAACAACAGTGTTCACGAAACAACAATGAACTGTTACTAATTCTAGGATTTTTTTTATAACTGCAGTTTTACTCCCAAGTGGGTTTGAGCAATTTTTTGAGGGGGTGATAACTCCAAAACGACTCATTTCCGACGATAGATATTGGAAGCATAATGTGTTGTCTAATGGTAGACCCTGCTGCTATATGGCATCACATACATACAATATATCGTTTTTCACTATTGATTTTTTTTTATTATTATTTGTGGTCCTGGTAAATTTTTACAAGTTGACAACCATGGATTTTTTGTTGAGCAATGTGTTTTCCGATGGTTTAGACAATATTAAGACATTTTTCTTCTATGACGTTTCCCTCGCAGATGACTTAAATATACCAGGGATCCAGGGGGGAGGGGGCGGAGCCCCCCGGTTAGGTTAGGTAATTTTAGGTCATTTGCGAGGGAAACGTCATAGAAGAAAAATGTCTTAATATTGTCTAAACCATCGGAAAACACATTGCTCAACAAAAAATCCATGGTTGTCAACTTGTAAAAATTTACTGTGTTCCTTTATTATTATTAATAATATTATTATTATCATTATTATTATTATTATTATTATTATTATCATATTTTTATTTAATATTTTTGTTTTTTATTGTCATTAATTTATATTTTTTATTAATATTTTATTTTGTCCCCCCAGGCCCTGATGGGTCATAAACCTGTCCCCTGGTGGGCTAATCCCGTTAAAAAAATGGGTAAACCCTTTATTTCTGGTAAAAATCAAATGGTAATGGAACTGCAATCTTTCCGGATTTTATTTATATACCCACATTATAACTTTCGTTAATAACCATCATAATAGCATTATCTTTCCGGGTCATGGCCTTCACAGTTCCCGGACACGGATAGCATATCCTACCAGCTCCCCCTTTCTGGACGCCACAGCACAACAAAACAACATTTATATCAACATACCTGCACTCAACTGCTGATAACCACAACGTAGAGTCCTTGAAGCCTTTACAGCGCCACAACCACGAAGTAATCCACAAACAGCGAACGTAAATACCGGAAATAGCTCTCAAATACTGTATCACCATACACACAGGTTGCCACCACCGTACTATAATGATCACTGGCGAATGCCGAACCCTTGAGGTGCTTCGATTCCTTAATTCATTGGTTCGCTTTACCGATTCACATGCAAATCACTTACGTATCTATTTACCGACTGGATGGCAGAAAGAACGTCATTCACGATTACCCGTCATCTACAGTCTCATTCATTTTCTCAAATCACTTCTAGTTATTATTAGCTAAACTCAAAATTTATAATTATTAACGAAAATTATTCATGAGATTCTAAGTTTCGACCACGACTCCGTTGTAACACTAAATTAGTCCTCAACCAAACAACCCGAGTAGTTTTAACATCTTCAAAGTTCATACAGGTACAGGGGAACATCAGCTGTTTTAAAATGTTTTTTATGCAGTTTTAAAGGAAAATCACCGTTCGTTGACTTACCTTAAGTAAAATGAACTACAGGGCGGGTGAAATCACATTTATTTTAGTCGCGTACAGTACAGCATAGTGACTCAACTGGACCTGAAACTCCACATAAAGGTCCAGACCGTTTTAAAAAGCAAAACAACTATTACAAAATATACACACTTACCTTCTGGACAGAAAAATAATCACAGACAGGTTAATGAATACAAATAACTTTAACGCGTCTCCATGAACCTGTTATTGGACGACATAAGACGTTCCTATTATGCTGTAGTATTAAAATCATTCAAGGAAGCTCTGCCATTGTTCTTGTTCAAGGTGATACTCATTTGATGATCTATTTCACCTTCTCCAGCTCCTGACAACAATAGATGGTCGCTGGAGGCACTGTACCTGAAGCAAAACTGTTCGTAAGAGAAAAAGTCCCAACCAATAAAATCAAAAGATGAAAGGTGACGATCAATAAACCAATTGTCCAGCGTCCATTAGTCTCTCTATAGGTCATCACGTGGTTTACTTCTCAGGGTTTTTTTTTCAGGAAAATATGAAACTGTGACTAGAACTACGACAATAAAAAAACATTGTGACTAGAGTTACCACTGCTTGGGAATCTAAATTAACCTTCACATGAGAAGGTTACGGTCACAGCCACACGACCTCAGCGACAAGTATTGGCAACGTCATCCGTGTACCCAAGAAAGTCCATTACTTACGCGATCTCAGAGGGAAGTATTTTCTTTATTCAGTCTTTAAGTATTAACAACACTCCTTCTTAATTTACAAAGAAAGGGTTTTGCATTAGGTAGACTGGCGGCTTTTTCAATACACGCAGTTTGCATTTATTACTGAAACTATTAGGTAATGACTGGCAGCTTCCACAACATTGGTATCAGAGGAAAATCATTATTATTATTATTATTATTGTTATTATTATTATTATTATTATTATTATTATTATTAAATCGTAAATTAATCACAGATTCACCGCAGTAAGAGATACCCGGTACAGTAGGCCTATGCTGCCTCATATCATAAGAAGCTTCACTTACTGTTAGTTGGTCACCAAGTGGACAGAACCCATCAGGTCAAAGCAGGTCATCAGTGTCTCCTGAGCACTAACATAAGCCTGGTTGGGGTGAACAGTGTATTTATCCAGTAACATCAACAAGTTAACTACTGTGGCCATCAGGTCGGGGGACACCTTACCGCTGTTGATCTGGGCTGAAGCCTGAACATATTCCGACCAATATTTGTTCATCTGCACTTGAGTGCTCGGAGCATCGTACAGTTGGACACCTGTTTTCAGCTTGGCTGTGGTCGTGCACACTAGTTCACACAGCTTACACGTGAACCCACTCAGTGCTTGGCAACAGGAGGGGCACCGCAAACTTGGTTTCATCGGTAGCTCATGATATAGCGGCCAGTCAGCCTGGCAGGCAACACAGCCACAACAGAAGAAATAATGCTGCTGAAGTGCTGCACGTCGTGCTGAGCGCCCGTGACTAACGTATCTCTCACCGTAACTGTCTGTGATTTCCGCTCCTTGTGGAATGGTACTCACGCTATACAAGAACTTGGTGCTGCCCAGGGAGGTGGTGAGGGTGTTGGGCATGCAAGAGTGGTTCACGAGGCTCAGAGCCGAGTATACTGACCAGCCAACTTCCTGTCCGCGGTTCTTCCCGACACCTTCCTGTGCCTCATCCCCTATTGTGACCTCTTTACTACCGTGAACATTACACTCCAGACCCAGGATGAGCCGCATTAATTGTCCCCCCACTAATACAACATCTTCAAGTGTAATCGCGACAGGATGAGTATCATGACCTTCCAAGAACTTAGGACACTGTTCTATGAGGATGCGTGTCAAAACACAAGCGATGGCGGCTGTTTCTTGTAGTTGACTCTCTGACCGAGCCGTGGCGTGTCCCTCAAGGTGGTACAGAGTGCGGTAGTTGTGAGCCACTTGCATCATGGGTCGTGAGCCCCCACCACTCCCACTCTCGTGCTGGAGGGTGGACACAGTGGCTCGAAGGGCCGTGAGGGTGGTGGAGGTGAGAACCCTGAAGGCGAGGGCTGCTGCAGGGTCCAGCTGAAGGGACACCAGGGCTGAGAGCAACTCACATTCAACACCGTGTCCCCCGCCCACACCAGCACTCCGGCAACCTTCACTACAGAACACCACCTGTAAAACAACACAGGTTAGAATCTTACGCTTTTCACACAACACCACCGACAGTGTAACAGAGGCTGAGAAAAACTGACAAAGATTACTGTTGCTCACAGAACACAGACTGTAATGCACCACAGGATGATTATATAAATATTGGAAAAAAAAATATTCACTCCGGTGCAAGAAAGGAAATAACAGCGGCCATTACAGCCTGTATCTACCACTCACCAACGTGATGTTTGTTTACAATATTTATATACATGTTGATAAATGAAAGGACTAAATAACAAATATACCAGAGTTTTAAATAATAAGCATAATAGTGGTAATACTGCTACTAATAAAAACAATAATACTCCATATCCCCAAATACAAGGGCCGGCACAACCTCTTGCATTTACAGTTGGTAGGAAGCAGGTAAATGACCCATACGAAGAAATACGTGAGAGGGGACAAGTAGCCAAAAACACGTAGGGCAAGGCAAGTCAAACCGGACACGTACCAGAGAACACGTAGGGCAAGGCAGCAGGATGGGGCACCGACGCAGGCAGTGGGAGCAGTGTGTCCTGAGAGTACCGTCCAGTTTGACCACGGCTGCCAACGCCTCCTCCACCACCAACACCTCTCCTGCCAACACACCACCCTTGTTACCTCCAGCCCTCGCTGAACAATGTATGAATGAAGCGTAAATAAAAATGAAATGTGATGTATGAATGGAGAACAATGTATGAAGGAAGAATTATGTATAAATACAGCCGTCGGTGAAGAATGTGTAAATATGAATGAAAAGTGAAGAGTCATGCATGAATGACGTGTGAATCTGAATGAATGAAGAGAAATGAAAAATGAGTCACTTAACCTAACCTAACCACATTCACTCAAAGGCGTTAGGGTGGTTAATCATCAGGTGGAATAAGCTAAGTGCTATCAAGTGATAATGTCCTTCTACAGTAGAGTGATGACGTGTTTGGTGGGTGGCACATTTGTTTACTTACCTGGTTGAATATCTCTCTGCGCCACCAGGTGTCTGCCGAGGATGGGCGTGTAGTGGATCCTGAGGGCGTCGCTGAGGCAGGGCAGGTCAGAGCTGGGACAGGAGACAGGGGGCGGGGAGGAGGGACCTGTGTAGAAGACCCTCTCGTACTGGTGCTGGGGGGTTGGAGGAGGGGCGGTGCTGCCCTCACACTTGGCCAGCAGCTTGGTGAGAGAGGTCTTCACGGTCGCCGCCTCTTTTTCATTTAAAGACAACGACGAGAGGTTATTAATTGTGTCATCCAAAACCGCCTTGGCCTCCTGTAATCTGCCTAACATTTGGAGACACTTAGCTCTTCGTTCCTGTAGACGATGTCTCCTAGCAGGTGGGTAGCCGAACACTATGGCCCGCTGAGCGTCGGCCAGGGCTGCCTCAAACTGCCCCATCTCATACAGGACAGCCGAGCGGTTGGCATAAGCGAGCGCCAAGCTCTCCTGTTCAGGGGCGGGCTCTTCCGGGACGGACTCTCCCACAGGTGGGTGAGGGGCCGCCAGGATGCTGTAGTTGTAGGCCAGCAACGCCTGCTCCAGCTTACGCTCTCGATATAGACGATTACCCTCGTTGCGGAACTTCTCGGACTCGGTGGCGCCCTTCCTGCTGATGCGGGAGTTGCCAGGGGAGGGCACAAGCACCTGCTGCGCCTCCGACCGACACCACAGGTACTGGAACATGTTGTCCAGCGTGGCGGTGGGTCCAAAGTGTGCCGTCACCTCGTTGGTCTGCCACGACTCCTGCAGCAGCCCGCGGAACTTGGAGTATAGTTGTCTGAAGGGCGCCATCACTCCACACTAGTTATCGTCAACTCCAGCTAGTTTCTGTGAGGTGTTGCTCGCCCCTGCCTGAGTCTTACACTACTCACCTATATATCCTTGGTAAAATAGAAACATATTAAACAAAACCGCTGCAGTAATATACCTAATAAACACAATCCACCAAAAATATATCAATGGGAGGATTGTGGTACAGTATATTGTCACGCACAACTGAGAATACTTTCGGGTGCTGGGAGTTATGGCGACCCTGACAGTAATGACTGATTTACGAGTATGACAGAACACGACACAGTGACATCACCACCCTCTCTTGCCCGCCCATCACCACCCTCTCTTGCCCGCCCATCACCACCCTCTCTTGCCCGCCCATCACCACCCTCTCTTGCTTGCCCGCCCATCACCACCCTCTTGCCCGCCCATCCCACCCTCTTGCCCGCCCATCACCTCTCTTGCTCTCTTGCCCATCACCACCCCTCTGCCCGCCCATCAACACCCCTCTGCCCGCCCATCAACACCCCTCTCTGCCCGTCCACCAACACCCCTGCCCACCCATTAACACCTCTACCGCCCATCAACACCCTCTTGCCCACCCATCACCCATCAACACCCCTCTTGCCCTGCCCATCAACACCCCTCTCTCTTGCCCGCCCATCAACACCTCCTCTCTGCCCGCCCCATCAACACCTCTTGCCCACCCATCAACACCTCTCTTGCCCACCCATCACCATTCTGCCCTCTCTCTGCCCGCCCATCAACACCCCTCTCTTGCCCGTCCATCAACACCCCTGTCAACAGCTTACACGCCTCACCTCAAACCTTTCACAATATTTACTGATTCCTGTTTGTTTATAATCTTCTTCAATGTTTCTGACCCGGTGCTAAGTTTCCTTTACAGCGAGGTACAACACAACACATCATAACACACCACCACAACACCTCATCACAGCACAACACAACACATCATAACACACCACCACAACACCTCATCACAGCACAACACAACACATCATAACACACCACCACAACACCTCATCACAGCACAACACAACACATCATAACACACCACCACAACACCTCATCACAGCACAACACAACACATCATAACACACCAACAACACCTCATCACAGCACAACACAACACCACACCACACCTCATCACAGCACAACACAACACATCATAACACACCACCACAACACCTCATCACAGCACAACACAACACATCAACACCACCACAACACTCATAACACACCACCACAACACCTCATCACAACACAACACAACACATCATAACACACCACCACAACACCTCATCACAGCACAACACAACACATCATAACACACCACCACAACACCTCATCACAGCACATCACACAACACATCATAACACACCACCACAACACCTCATCACAGCACAACACAACACATCATAACACACCACCACAACACCTCATCACAGCACAACACAACACATCATAACACACCACCACAACACCTCATCACAGCACAACACAACACATCATAACACACCACCACAACACCTCATCACAGCACAACACAACACATCATAACACACCACCACAACACCTCATCACAGCACAACACAACACATCATAACACACCACCACAACACCTCATCACAGCACAACACAACACATCATAACACACCACCACAACACCTCATCACAACACACACACATCATACACCACACCTCATCACAGCACAACACAACACATCATAACACACCACCACAACACCTCATCACAGCACAACACAACACATCATAACACACCACCACAACACCTCATCACAGCACAAGACAACACATCATAACACACCACCACAACACCTCATCACAGCACAACACAACACATCAACACACCACCACAACACCTCATCACAGCACAACACAACACATCATAACACACCACCACAACACCTCATCACAGCACAACACAAATACATCATAACACACCACCACAACACCTCATCACAGCACAACACAACACATCATAACACACCACCACAACACCTCATCACAGCACAACACAACACATCATAACACTCCACCACAACACCTCACACACAGCACAACACAACACATCATAACACACCACCACAACACCTCATCACAACACAACACAACACATCATAACACACAGGAACAGGAGACGGAACAACAACCCACATCAACAAAATTACTTCAATATTAAACAACTTCTTACAAATTACCTTAAATTACTGTTATAGGCGTCACTCTTTTCTTAATTAATTACTCACTACCTAAACATAATCACATAAACAATACTATGAACTGTGACAGGTCCAACTCTGACTCCTGGAACAAGAACCTTTGTCACGGACGCTTATATTTGTGACAGGTGCGATAAACACAATATACCCGGGAGTCTTGGTCTTAGATACTTATTCTATGTATTTCGACAAGTTTCATAAAATGTATAATATCCGATTACATATACTGAATATTAAATAAAACTATACTCGTGTGTGTATATAAAGTATTATGTGTATACTTAAATAATGTTCTCCGGTTACCAGAGCTGGCTTTATACAACACCCACGATGCTTATGGATGATGAGTTAATACGACCACACGGGTTAGTTCTCCATGTAGCACCTCGGCTTCCTGGTGTGTGCGCCTGTGTGGTGTTTCATAATCTTCATACAAACACTATATACAAGTATGCGTATATAGATATATATATATATATGTGTGTGTGTGTGAGAGAGAAGTAGTGGAGAGCCATTAAAGACCCACATGACCGCCTCAACCACTGCTAAAATTATTACGTACGCCCCTCCCCGCCCTCTTTCCCACCCGGTCTCCTCCCTCTCTCTTATAGTACCCTCCCCACCCACACACACCTCACCAAGCAACCCTCCCCACCCATCACCCTGTATATATTTTCCCATAATAATTCCTCTTTAACACTTTACCTGTGTGGACAAGTGGCGGCACCATCAGTAGAGTGGGGCGATGAGACATGGGCACATCACAACACGGGGTGGACGAGGGGAGGCAGGTACAAACCCCAAATCCCAGTTGGGTCCTCTGCCCCCTAATATAACACACACACACACACACACACACACACACACACACACCATTCCTAAGTGCCGCTAACCCGATGTTCCACAGCCTAATTAACGTGAAGGTGTTACTAATCGTTCTGTAAACTCACACTTACACAACTGAAATGTAATCTAGCTTCCTCTGTTAGTTTCACAGCTAAAAGGTAATGTAAGGTTATGTTATTTTCACAGTTCGTCTATAACCTAACCTAACCTAACCTAACCTAACCTAACCTAACCTAGTCTGTGAAGAATCTTGTGTTTATTAAGTCAGGTAGAATGAGTGGTTGTGAGTGGGATTATGAGTGAGTGGGCGAGAGTGAGTGATTGTGAATAATGGTAGAATGAGTGGTTGTGAGTGGGATTATGAGTGAGTGGGCGAGAGTGAGTGATTGTGAATAATGGTAGAATGAGTGGTTGTGAGTGGGATTATGAGTGAGTGGGCGAGAGTGAGTGATTGTGAATAATGGTAGAATGAGTGGTTGTGAGTGGGATTATGAGTGAGTGGGCGAGAGTGAGTGATTGTGAATGATGGTAGAATGAGTGGTTGTGAGTGGGATTATGAGTGAGTGGGCGAGTGAGAGATTGTCAGTGCGTTTGTCAGTGTGTATGAGAGAGAGAGAGAGAGAGAGAGAGAGAGAGAGAGAGAGAGAGAGAGAGAGAGAGAGAGAGGTGCTCAGACTATGTCACGTCATCCAACACAAATAAGTGAAAAGGACAAATGAAGAGAAAGGAAAAGAGAGGAAAAAAAATAAAAATAGGGATTATTATCTCAATAAATATATCTCACCTGGATTAATTGGCTCAGGTGTTAATTAATTCCAGTATATTATATATTTGTCTACTGTACTAATTAATGAGGTTATTTAAACTTATTAAGTTCACCTGTTAAAAAGTGTTTATTGAATGGGACGTAAAAAAAGTTATCAGATATTGTTATTTCGAAAGTCTTAAAGTGAAAGTGACAAGTAAGTGACACAGGTAAGTGATACAGGTAAGTGACACAAGTAAGTGACACAGGTAAGTGATACAGGTAAGTGACACAGGTAAATGACACAGGTAAGTGATACAGGTAAGTGACACAGGTAAATGACACAGGTAAGTGACACAGGTAAATGACACAGGTAAGTGATACAGGTAAGTGACACAGGTAAGTGATACAGGTAAATGACACAGGTAAGTGATACAGGTAAGTGATACAGGTAAGTGATACAGGTAAGTGATACAGGTAAGTGACACAGGTAAGTGATACAGGTAAATGACACAGGTAAGTGATACAGGTAAATGACACAGGTAAGTGATACAGGTAAGTGACACAGGTAAGTGATACAGGTAAATGACACAGGTAAGTGATACAGGTAAATGACAGGTAAGATACAGGTAAGTGATACAGGTAAGGATACAGTAAGGACACAGGTAAGTGATACAGGTAAATGACACAGGTAAGTGATACAGGTAAATGACACAGGTAAGTGATACAGGTAAGTGATACAGGTAAGTGATACAGGTAAATGACACAGGTAAGTGATACAGGTAAATGACACAGGTAAGTGACACAGGTAAATGACACAGGTAAGTGACACAGGTAAATGACACAGGTAAGTGATACAGGTAAGTGACACAGGTAAGCGATACAGGTAAGTGATACAGGTAAGTGACACAGGTAAGTGATACAGGTAAGTGATACAGGTAAGTGATACAGGTAAGTGACACAGGTAAGTGATACAGGTAAATGACACAGGTAAGTGACACAGGTAAATGACACAGGTAAGTGACACAGGTAAATGACACAGGTAAGTGATACAGGTAAGTGACACAGGTAAGTGATACAGGTAAATGACACAGGTAAGTGATACAGGTAAATGACACAGGTAAGTGATACAGGTAAGTGATACAGGTAAGTGACACAGGTAAGTGATACAGGTAAGTGATACAGGTAAGTGATACAGGTAAGTGACACAGGTAAGTGATACAGGTAAATGACACAGGTAAGTGATACAGGTAAGTGACACAGGTAAGTGATACAGGTAAGTGATACAGGTAAGTGATACAGGTAAGTGATACAGGTAAGTGGATACAGGTAAGGAGGTAAGTGACACAGGTAAGGATACAGGTAAATGACACAGGTAAAGATACAGGTAAGTGATACAGGAAAGTGATGAAGCAGGTAAGTGACACAGGTAAATGACACAGGTAAGTGACACAGGTAAGTGACACAGGTAAATGACACAGGTAAGTGACACAAGTAAGTGACACAGGTAAGTGATACAGGTAAGTGACACAGGTAAATGACACAGGTAAGTGATACAGGTAAGTGACACAGGTAAATGACACAGGTAAGTGTCACAGGTAAATGACACAGGTAAGTGATACAGGTAAGTGACACAGGTAAATGACACAGGTAAGTGACACAGGTAAGTGACACAGGTAAGTGATACAGGTAAGTGACACAGGTAAATGACACAGGTAAGTGACACAGGTAAATGACACAGGTAAGTGACACAGGTAAATGACACAGGTAAGTGACACAGGTAAGTGACACAGGTAAATGACACAGGTAAGTGACACAGGTAAGTGACACAGGTAAATGACACAGGTAAGTGACACAGGTAAATGACACAGGTAAGTGATACAGGTAAGTGACACAGGTAAATGACACAGGTAAGTGACACAGGTAAATGACACAGGTAAGGACACAGGTAAATGACACAGGTAAATGACACAGGTAAGTGACACAGGTAAATGACACAGGTAAGTGACACAGGTAAGTGACACAGGTAAGTGACACAGGTAAATGACACAGGTAAGTGACACAGGTAAGTGACACAGGTAAGTGACAAGTAAGGGATACAGGTAAGTGATACACAGGTAAGTGACACAGGTAAATGATACAGGTAAGGGACACAGGTAAGTGACACAGGTAAATGACACAGGTAAGGGATACACAGGTACAGGTAAGGACACAGGACACAGGTACAGGTAAATGACACATGACACAGGTAAGGATACAGGTAATGACACAGGTAAGGATACAGGTAAGTGACACAAGGTAAGTGACACAGGTAAGTGATACAGGTAAGTGACACAGGTAAATGACACAGGTAAGTGATACAGGTAAGTGACACACAGGTAAATGACACAGGTAAATGACACAGGTAAGTGACACAGGTAAGTGACACAGGTGACACAGGTACAGTGCGACACAGGTAAGTGACACAAGTAATGACACAGGTAAGTGATACAGGTAAGTGACACAGGTAATGACACAGGTAAGTGTACAGGTACACAAATAATGACACAGGTAAGTGACACAGGTAAACACAGGTAAGTGATACAGGTAAGTGTGACACAGGTAAGTAATACACAGGTAAGTGACACAGGTACAATGACACAGGTGACACAGTAAATGACACAGGTACAGGTAAATGACACAGGTAAGTGACACAGGTAAATGACACAGGTAAGTGACACAGGTAAATGACACAGGTAAGTGACACAGGTAAGTGACACAGGTAAATGACACAGGTAAGTGACACAGGTAAATGACACAGGTAAGTGACACAGGTAAAGTGACACAGGTAAGTGATACAGGTAAGTGACACAGGTAAATGACACAGGTAAGTGACACAGGTAAATGACACAGGTAAGGTACAGGTGACACAGGTAAATGACACAGGTAAGTGACACAAGTGATACAGGTAAATGACAGGTAAGTGATACAGGTAAGTGACACAGGTAAATGACACAGGTACAGGTAAGGACAGGTAAGTGACACAGGTAAATGTAATGACAGGTAATGACACAGGTAAGATACAAGTAAATGACACAGGTAAGTGTCACAGGTAAGTGATACAGGTAAATGACACAGTGTAAGTAAGTAAGTGATGGACACAGGTAAATGACACAGGTAAGGATACAGGTAAGTGACACAGTAAGTACAGGTAAGTGACACAGGTAAATGACACAGGTAAGTGATACAGGTAAATGACACAGGTAAGTGATACAGGTAAGACACAGGTAAATGATACAGGTAAATGACACAGGTAAGTGATACAGGTAAGGATACAGGTAAGGTTAGGATACACAGGTAAATGACACAGGTAAGTGACACAGGTAAGTGACACAGGTAAGTGACACAAATGACACAGGTAAGTGACACAGGTAAGTGACAGTAAGTAAGTTCCAGAAACTCTTCAGATGACACAGTGAAAACCTGCGAGGAGAGAGACTGTGTAGAGTGTAGAGACACAGTGTAGAGACTGTGTAGAGACTGTGTGAAACAGTAGAGAGACACGAGTGTAGAGAGACTGTGTAGAGACTGTAGAGACTGTGTATAGAGAAGAGTGTAGAGATGCAGAGAGACTGTGAGAGACGAGACTGAGAGACTGTGTAGAGATAGAGTGTAGAGTGTCATGTAGATGAGAGCAGTGAGACTGTAGAGAGACTGTCACTGTAGAGAGACTGTGTAGAGACTGTAGAGAGAAAGAACTGTAGAGACTGTGTAGAGAGAGTGAGAGAGACCAGAGAGACTGTAGAGACTGTGTAGAGAGAGACTGTGTAGAGACTGTGTAGAGACTGTGAGAGAGAGACTGTGTAGACTGTGTGTAGAGACTGTGTAGAGACTAGAGACTGTGAGAGTAGAGACTGTAGAGAGACTGTGTAGAGACTGTAGAGAGACTGTGTGAGAAGAGACTGTAGAGAGACTGTAGAGAGACTGTAGAGACTGTAGAGAGACTGTGAGAGAGAGACTGTGTAGAGTAGAGACTGTGACTGTAGAGAGACTGTAGAGAGACTGTGTAGAGAGACTGTACTGTGTAGAGAGACTGTAGAGACTGTGGAGAGAGACTGTAGAGAGACTGTGTAGAGACTGTGAAGAGAGACTGTAGAGAGACTGTAGAGAGACTGTGTAGAGAGACTGTGTTGAGAGACTGTAGACAGAGACTGTGTAGAGAGACTTTTTAGAGAAGGTGTTCGTCGAAAATGTCAGGGGAATTACTGAAGGGAAGTGTGTGTGTGTGTGTGTGTGTGTGTGTGTGTGTGTGTGTGTGTGTGTGTGTCAAGGCAGCAGCAAGGTCAAGAATGTCTTCCACAAAAACAACAACATCACTGGATTCTGGTTTCAAGACAGGATTATAAACTATGCTGTAGATAATGGGAAAAAATCCAGCGAATGTTGTCATATACGTAATATAACCCAGTAATATGACTTCACTTCTTTGTCTCTTGTAATATTGTGTCGACTTTAAACAAAAAAAGACCCAATAGTGTAATTAATGCCAGGACAC